>NC_086445.1:835148809-835448809 GCF_028390025.1 Pseudophryne corroboree
ACGCAGCCGCGCGAAGTCTTGAAACACGCCTGGATCTTGCTGTAACAGTTCCTCACGTAGAGGAAGAGGCCAGGGATCTTCTATGAGTAAATCATGAAACACTGGATACCAAGCCCTCCTTGGCTAGACCGGAACAATGAGGATGACCTGAACCTTTGTTCTTCTTACGTTTATCACCTTCAGAAAGAGTGAAAGCGGAGGGGACACATAGACCGCCTGAAAACACCCAAGGTGTCACGAGGGCGTCCACTGCTATAGCTTGAGTGTCCCTTGACCTGGAACAATATCCCTGAGGTCTCTCGTTGAGGCGAGACGCCAACATGTCCAATTGAGGCACTCCTCAAAGACTTGTCACTTCTGTGAAAACTTCTCGATGACGACTGTATTCCTCCCGGATGGAGATCGCGTCTGCAAAGGAAATCTATTTCTCCGTCGTTTAGGTCCGGAACGAAGACCGCTAATATAGCGTTTACCAGTCTTGCCACCCAGCGGCAAACTTTTGCATCTTCTGCCATTGCCGCTTTGCTCCTTGTTCCGCCCTAGCGGCTTACTTACGCCACTGCTGTCAAGTCGTCTGACAGAACTAACACGGGCAGATCACGAAGAATATGTTCGTCGAAAATAGCTCTTAATTCAAGAAAACTTATTGCAGACAAGCTTCTCAGCTTGACCTTTTCCTCTGGAAATACTTCCCTTGCAAGGACTGCTCCCCAGCCTCGGAGATCTGCATGCACGGACACCAGGATCTAATCCTGGATCCCGAACTTTCATCCGGTGAGAACCGAGCAGACTCCACAGGAGCGATAACCTGGCCATTAGGATTATATTCCGGTGCATGCGCAGGTGAGACCCGGACCACATTCCCAACTGGTCCCTTGAAAACCACTCTGGCATTTGACTTGGTCACCGAAAAGGCCTCTTAGGCCGTACCCATCCACTTCATTAACGGAACAAATTGATGGATTGTCACTGCAAATCTGATCCGACTCTGTATCCTCAGACCTCTTTCCACAGGAAAACCACAGAACCTCAACCGTTCAGTATCTACTCTGGTACCCACCTCCGACATCTGCGTGGTTGGGAACAACAGCAATTCCCTGTGTTGAAGAACAGTCAGAGAGAAACAACGATTTGCACCACTTGTTTCTTGACCTCGCCTTAATTAGGAGAGCGTCTCAGTACAGAATAACAATGGCTCTTACTATTGAAAGAAAACCATCCTACTGCCCTCACTTCAGTGAAACGGCAAAGACAATCCTGGATCCACCCAGGTATCTGAATGCGGAGAACAACGCATTAAAACCTCTTGGGGTTTTTTTTTTTTTCTAAACAGGGACAGCAGGACAATGCCCTGAACCTTACGCACCTCTGGTATGGCGTCGCGTACTACCTCCCCTTCCAAAGGGGAAACGGTCAAATCTATTAGAAAAAACAGTGAGGGGAAACATCTGTAACTCCAGAATGTCCCCCTGGATTCTATAATTAACGCACATGTCCAAGTCTATTCCCGGACTAACTGAAAAGTAGTAGACAAGTCCCCACCGGAGTGGGGTCCAGCCAGATAGACTCAGCACCATGTGGTGGATGTGGTAGAAACAGAACCGACATCCGCTTCTGCGAACCTAACAAGGCTGCAGAACACTTACCTTTTCACCTTCCACTCTCTGCACAGAAAAGGAAAAAAGAACGGTACCTAACCAGTGAAAGCGACTGCATCCCACCACAGAATGCGTCACCAACCGTTTTGAGGGAATCTAACTCACGAAGTTAGATTTACCAGCAGTATCCGCTGAGATTGACTGAACTAAGGTATCCCCAAACAGCGGTACACCGTCCCAGGGAAAAACTCCAGAATCTCTCGGAGTCAGCCTCAGCATTCCCCCGGCCACACCTCCTGTATACGTACAGCAGCCTGCTGCAATGTTAAAGAGAAGAACCAACATAAGGAACATCCCCTATCTCTTTAGGATTATTCTATCGGAAGTCTTTCCGAATATAAACACTCCCTCATGTGCATGTAATGCAAATAAGCCCAAAGCATAGAAATAAAATATCACTTAGCTTCCTGTATACGATCCTTTGTGACAGGGCCCCGTCTCGACCAGGAGTTGACTTTCACAGTATTCTATCCGCCGCGGGAAAAGAATAAACATTCGGACTCCTTGAGAGGATCTGAGACCAACTCGTCACGGCCGACCTAGAGCTTTATCAACAGAGTGACCAGCACATGAGAGGAATACTTTTACTTCAGCATTCATTATAAAGCAGAATATGAATATACAAAATGTAATACACAATTACACACATATACCACATTTATAGTTTGCAGGGGGGCGCCGAACACCCTAGCACCGGCCCTGGTTACATACTGACATCATGGCTACATTACACAGAAGGGCTACATACTCACATTACAGCTACATTACACAGCAGGGCTACACACTGACATCACAGCTACATTACACAGAAGGGTTACATACGGACATCACAGCTACATTACACAGCAGGGATACATACTGACATCACAGCCACAGTACACAGCAGGGCTACATACGGACATCACAGCTACATTACACAGCAGGGCTACACACTGACATCACAGCTACATTACACAGAAGGGTTACATACAGACATCACAGCTACATTACACAGCAGGGATACATACTGACATCACAGCTACAGTACACAGCAGGGTTACATACTCACATGGAAGAAGTTGAATATACAGCCCTGATTGACACAGGATAATGATCGTAATAAAAATATATTTAATATTTATCTAAATTTTTTTTGAACATATAGAAACATCTTCCTTTGTCTTGTTTTTTTTAAAAAGGGCTTGACTACCCCTTATTTATACAGCTGCTAGGTTAAACCACTCATCACAGCGCCTGAATATATACTTGGTATATTGTCCTTCTCCTTTACATACTCACATCACATCTACAGTACACAGCAGGAATATGTCGAAGTCAGAAAAATGTCTCTATGCACGTTGCCATATTTGCACCGCACACTGGTCCGTGCTGCGCATGCGTGCGCTCTCCCGTGGAGGCGCATACCCGCAATAGCGTGCACTCGCAGGCGCGGTATGCGTATTTACGGTAGAGTTTACGTAGTCGTAGCGTGCGACCCATTCGTTACAACTGTTCACAATTAATGTAGTTTATAGATCATGGTCCCTTTGATAGATTCTGAAAGTTTGGTTAAAATAGAATGTCCCTGAGCTGAGGAATCCCTCTTTGCATCGTACGAAGGGTCTAACAGGAATCATACAGCAGTGTTTGGTACCCATCGGAAGAGTATTTAATTAGCAATATTCCGGTGTTGGTTTGGAGCGTATTAATCGCTCGTGCGAATAGTTATGGACATAAGAAGTTATGTCCATTTATTTATTATTATTTGTTCTTACTTAGTCATGCATCTGAACAGTTGGAGACAGGCATCAGTGGGTCTCAAATGTCTCTTTGACCTCAGAGATCCCCCAAACAATAGTTTGCATGTTAAGAGGGCCTCATATCTACACATGCATAAGGTAAACACAGGAATAGTAATTGAAGATCAATTGTACTCCAAATCAGTATCTTTCCCGCAGACGGAGTACAATAGCCTTTAATTACACTGAGTTTTTGAGACTCAATAAGGAGGGCCAACACCTGTGTTTACAAATGGGGCTGGATTTGTATACAGGAGAATGAGGGCTGAGATGTCATTGTCTCAACTGAAAGTGGACATCATGAATATAGAACAGAACCCAGACAGGATTCTGTTTTGTATTCGCCAAACAATCGCTCTCCAGAAGACAGGAATGTGTTAGTCATCACCCATTATTTTGCATAACCAGGGCCACTGATATGAATCAACTTATGACCTTTTGTTATGATGCAGGGCCGAATTCCTTCGGCCAATAGACAATGGGATTGTAGGACCATGAGATTGCATTGTGTGTGGGGCATAAATAGGCAGGCCGACCACATCCAGCTCACTCTCATCAACGGTTATCTGCTGATAGCCGGGAGCTGGATATCGAGGCGCAGGCGATCATACCCTTTGTGCGTAAGTTTCTCTCCGTAATCATTGTCTTTCTGTGAGCCAATTTCTCTCTCTCTCTCTATCTATCTCTCTCTCTCCTCTTTTCTCTTATATCTCTCATAGTATTATAGTATTGTACTGTATTGCATTTAGGTCAGTGTAGTATTGTCTTTTTGTATTTATTGTTTAGTTCTGTGGTTAGGAAGTCCTTGTTATATTGTAGTGTATCATTTGTACTGTTATCCCCTTTTACAAGTATATTAGATATAATACAGTTAATAGGCTTTGGAACCTAAACCAGTATCTGTGTATTTTCTATAGTGTTAAGTGTTCACTTGAGCGTCGGTGACGCTCAAGCAGCTTTGTAGTTAGTCAGGTTACACAAGGTTGCACTTACACCCTGTACTCACATTAAGGTATTCAGTGTATTTCATTGGTATAAGGTTTTAACATAAAGGTATAGTGTTGTGAGCGTCTGCATCGCTGGTGACCTCCTCGTGGTCTCGAGCGTAAGCTACGCCATAGCGAATCATTACCCTAGACATAACCAATAACGTGTCCTGTGATCGCTGGGCCGCGAGCGAACGTGACGCTTGAGCGTCTCGCCTACGGCCGAGCAATCGTTACGCCAACAGCGTACCATTACGGTACTTCTTAAGTAAACAATACAGTGTTCTTAGCTTCATAAAGGGTTGTTTATACGACAAAGGAATTTAGCATTGTCAATTGGGAACTCGTCCTATACTTCTCACATCTGCACTAGGTAGATCAGCAGACATTATCCCCCAGCAAAGGGTGGGAGATTGTCTCATAGTGCTGGCGGGATAAGCGTCTGCTTCGCTTAGATAAAGAGTGCTGAAGGAACCCGGTAACCGGAAGTAAGAACAAAACGCTTGTGTCTTTTTAAAACTGTTTATTTTTCTTTTGTCTTGCGTACGCACGCATATATCTGCATTTCTGTTTCATTTTCGTATATCACTATTCCTGTTTGCCAATTTTATAGTTGATAGAAAGTGCTAAAAAGAGATTTGCTGTTATTTCATAGTAGAGGTAATAGTTAAAGTATAGAACAAACACACGGTTTGTCTGAGATACAAGGCAGTCAGTGTGGATTGCGGTAGATGATCAGGGATCATTTACATTGATAAAAATATATTGTGTTACGGTGGATCTTTGCATTGCGTACACGTGTCGCTAACAAAGACTAGCGTACGCAATCCAAAGGCAGACGCAACGTAGCGTCCGGTTACGCCCACGTAGCTCAAGTTGTGATAAAGTGAAGTAACGCAAAGGCGATAAGTAACGCACAGCGGTAGATAACGCGACGCGGAAAATAACGCAAGTCTATTTTTGGAGAATCTGAAATTTAGTTTAACAGATCCTGCTCCTAATTGGTAACACTGTTGGGCTAAAGACAAATTTCTGCGCAGAAATAGATATAGAAACAAAAGTGTACATGTGTTGAGTGAGTGTGTTTTGTATACAAAAGTTTATATAACTGTAAGGTGGAACCAAAAGGAAAGCCGGGTACTCGTCAAGGGACATACGTGTAAGTGACATATACGGTGGCTAGGGAGGCATCCCTGGTTAAATAATATTTGAGCATTAGAGTATAGCGGACCATAAGGTAACAGACCAGGAGGTCATAAGGTAACAGACCAGGAGGTCATAAGGTAACAGACCAGGAGGTCATAAGGTAACAGGTAAAATAGACAAAGAGGTCCGCTATAAAAGTCCAGTGGCACAACGCCTGGGGTGTTGGTGCAGAACCCATATAGGCCATAAGCTCTTGCTGAAGGAATCGCGGCCGGAAACATCGATTCCATTGATCTCTCAGTACATAACAAGTAGTGCTTGTGTACTGAACGATTGGACCACACGTAATTGTGTGCAGTAGTTAGTAATCTGACCTAATACCATTAGAGTAAAGTGGTCACAAACGCTATTTGTACATTCTGACGTGATTTGTGTAATTTTTTATTTTTGGAAGGGAAGTTCGCTGGTCACTCAGGAACTATCCAACAACCGATACTTGCTGGGGAACGCGCCCCAGTAAATAAAGGTTCACAGGGGCCCTGGGTTGGGTACCGCAGCTCTGGATACAGTGATTGCAGCACAGGCCAACGTGGGCGAGAAGTAAGTGGGGTACTTGGTAAACCGCCACCGCCGGCCTGCCCAGGACTTCTTGGTTTGTTTGTAAGGGTTCGCTGAAAGCCTTGATATTCAAGGAGGAATAAGCAACGCCTGCAGATTATGGGGGCCAGTTGTTCAGGTAGGGGGCGATCAACCTCGGTTCGGGTTGATTCAGAGAACCGATCAATTGGGTCGGCAAGGTACATCATGTGTGAAAAATACGGAAGTCACACAGAAATTTTATGTGATGAATGGGAGAGAATGACTGTACAAGACAGGGACAAATTCCCAAGAATAGGTAGCTTCAGTCCAGTAGTGTTACAAAATTTAAGGAGGAGGATAAGTCTCATTGAACCAACGAAGAGACAAAATAAACATTATGAATATTTACAGTTATGGCAACAGGAAAGTGAATTACAAAAAGAGTCTATTGACTTTTCTGACTCTTATCTTGAGAGGAGAGACAGTGGCATCAGGAGAGGGGTTGATTGCGGAGAGAAAGACACAAGGGTGAACAATAAAAACGCTCTTAGCAACTGTAATATAGATTATAAGAATAAGTGTAATAAATGTAACAATGATTATTGTAATACTGTTGAATGTACAACTATTAACCTGTGCAAGCTGCACCCCATGTCAAACCTCCCTCAGGAATACAAACAAGAAAGTGAGCCCAGAACGATGTCAGCACCTCTTCCAGCAACCATCACAAAAGCCATCCAGGTGGACGCGACAAAATTGGTAAAGGCAATAATCGAACCCCCTAACGGAGGGTCAGGTGAGGTCGTGTCCACAGGTACGTACAATGTTTCATATCACGCACAAACAGATGTACCCCATATCGTAAGACCAACACAAGATGATGTAACTGAGCTCGATCTGGCCAGGGTGATCTCAGTCCCCAATGGGAAGACTGACGATCAGGGAATCATTCCCGTCAAGGACAGTGCAATGCGCTGTCTCTTGTCCCGGACCGAATTGAGATCAATTATGTCTGAATTTCCTGATCCGAGGAAAAATCTAGCCAAATGTCAAAGGTTTATTAAAGAACTAGGAAACGCCACAGAACCCACCAACAAAGAGTGGCGGACAGTGCTGAGGGCATGTTTGCCCTCCAGTGTTGACCCTGAAAAATTCATTGCTGATTGTAAATTAAACACGGAGGTACCCTGTATGGAGGAACACAATCAGGAATGTATTAGGCAAATTAACCGACAGTTAGGAATATATTTCCCAACCACTGTCAAGTGGAATGAAATTTTCTCCATAAGGCAAAACGAAAAGGAAAATGTTTCTAATTATTTCAATCGAGCACTGCAAATAATGGCTAGAAACACTGGGATCGCAGACATCAAGACAAATGCACAACATAAAGGAATAGCGGTTAAGGTATTAATGAATGGTTTAAAGGATGAATTAAAAACAAGGGTACAGACCACCAACCCAAACTGGAGAGAGATCTCGGTGGCCGCACTAAGAGAGGCCGTCATTAATCATGACCAGAATATCACCAGGTACAGAGAGTCACTAAGAGATAAGTTAATGGCAGCAAATATACAGGCCCAAACCACAAGACCACCCCAACAAAAGCCACACACCCCTGCGAGAAATCCAGATATGGAAATCTGTTACAATTGTCATAAAAAGGGACACATTGCAAGAGATTGTAGATCAAGAGAAAGACAACACCATAATCATAAAATCCAAGGAATCAGGGAAGTACAGGGGAAACGATTGATGATGATGAGCATCCGAGCGTTTGAGGAGGCATCAAATCAACCAAAACCTCAGGTCATGGACACGTGGAGGAAGCCCAGGATTTGTTATCAGTGTAGGAGAGAAGGGCATTGTGCTAGCAACTGTAATAACCCACATAAAGTTAGACCCCCTAGACCAAGAAATGAGCAAAATTACAATACACACCATTATAATCAAGGATCACATAGGCAGGAAAGGTGATTATTAGGAATAGAGGCAAGCCTGAAGTAACGGTTAATGAAGTGGGAGGTCATTCACTAAAGACACAGGAATGACCAGGTGAAAAGTTGTAAATGTATTTGTGAAAAATGTTTTTCTCTCCCTCTCTCTATCCCCATCTCTGACTAGTAGTGGTAAGAATTCACACATTGCATATCCACTTGGTCCTTGCAGAAGTCTACCAAACCCCAGCATGACCTCCGCCACAATGTATTTCTGGCCAGATACAGACAGTGGAGTAATGCAGGTGCTGGTGGGAAGGGACTGCTCAGGGAGACCATTAGACACATAGATATGACAGCCTAATAAGTCTGACAATGTTTTTCTAATGCTAACAATGTTTTCTTACAATGTTTAAAAATGCTTTGTTTCTCTTTTCTTATTGATGGTTATTGTCGAGTTATGTAATGTATATATGCACATGAATTGTTCTCTATCTCTTTTTTTTTTTTTTTTTTTTCTCTCTCTTCTCACTCATGTTTCCATGGTTTAAAGATGGTATGTCACCCCTCAGTTGGACCAATGGTAATGCCAGATTTTTGCTCCTTACAGAAAGATCGTCGGTTAGGAAGGAATATTGCATCACCAGAATGATCGTTTTTGAAGACTGAGAGACAGCACCTTTGAGAGGACAGCAGAACAAGAAGAACAACGAGACGAGAGAACTTATTATCGTAACGAGTTCTCCCCCCCCCCCCTCAAACTGTTTTCTTATACCCCCTTTACAAATTTCGTCTTTTCTCCTCCTGTAAGATGGACTTGCCCCAAGAGACCGCGATATGGATTTTCCCGTTAACCATGATGTTGACCAGAGCAGTCTGTTTCGGTGAGAGTACCAGTGAGGTCGAGAAAGGATCCAGAAAGGCTCTAATGACTGAGACGGAGGTGTAAATTTCCAATAGCAACCCAATCACCAAGCAAAGGCGAGTACCGGGCACGATCTAACAACCATGTTATCTGTAAACATTTTCTTTGAAGGATTGTTAGCTCAAAAAAGAAAACTGTATCAGTAGGCTCGGTAACAATAATGCCAATCCAGTTTTAATAACCATAGGGACCGGCATCCATTGAGTGACTATCACTCCTTAGTGGGTAGCGTGTTAAATGAGACAGATTTTTGGGTATGTTCTCAAGTACCTCAAGGGCATAGCAAATCAGGGCTAGTACCATTTCCTTTAACGTTAGGGGAGGTACTTGAGCTAAGTGGTGGGAGACCGGTGGACCGGAGGTTTAACATCTCCAGCCCTCCTAGTTTGAAGCTCCACCAATACCATGTGGATAGGTCCCTCATATGTTTTAATATCTCCAATCCCCGTAAGCCGGGAAATTGGGAAGTGTCATGGAGCAACCTTACCATGACCTTTTCACACAGAGCAGATAGAATGCCTACAGATACAGAGCTGGTACGCCACATAGCCAGTAGAGGAAAATCTTTCCGGTATCGATATACCTTAGGAAATAGGATTACTAGAGTTGGAGAGGTATCACCAGGATACTGTGCACATATCATACAAACTGATACGTGCATTAAGCAGATGGAAGAATTAGGGTCAGGAGATTTCACCTGGAAGGTTTGTAACATGGTCATGTCCTTCTCCGTCCCTTATGTTCTCCCCGATGATGCATATTTCATATGCGGGAGAAAGGCGTACAAGTGGCTTGCCCCAAACTCTGAAGGATTGTGTTATATTGGAAAAGTATTGCCTGAAGTGATGACTGTTACACATGACAAAATGAAGGACATACACCGTGGTGCCCAAGCTCCTTATACTCACACTCATTACGAGCACCGAGTTAAAAGACAACTGTCAGAAAGGTTAGAGCATCCGGCCTCTGATCTTATCCATGAATCCACCGGGATTCAGGTTCTGGTAGCGTTAGATTTCACTCGTACCGCTCGGGGAGTGATGAATTATAGATACATTTCCGCACTCGCCAATTTGTTAGATAATATCACTGAAATGTATGATGACACGTTTAGATACACTGGAAGAGAACTTCAAGCTTATAAAACAGAACTAGTTCAGCATAGGATGGTTCTTAATTATCTTACAGCAGTAACAGGCGGATATCGTGTTACATTGGCAACACAGTACGGCATAAAGTGTTGCACGTACATCACAAATAGCACCGAGGATCCGGTAGAGGTCATAGACCAAAAGATGGATGATATTCTCCAATTGAAGTGGGAATTTCGTCGAAAACACAATCTCACCCTTGCTGCTGTAGGTAATGAGCTGACTAGTTGGGTGTCATGGTTGAACCCGCGAAATTGGTTCTCCGGTTTAGGAGACTGGGCTCAAGGAGTCATAATGGATGTTGGAAAGTTTCTACTATGTATCTTGGGTGTCGTTATATCGATTGGATTGATATTTAGATGCGGGCAGGCTTTAATGAGGTGCAAACAAAGTACAAAAGTGATGAGCTTGAGGAGCGAGGAAACTGTAATTAACCTGGATTTGATTTATGACCCAATGATAGAAACCAGAATGTGATGAAGATGCGATTATACGGTCCGTTTCTTTCACCTGTTTTTCTGCTTTTCTCCAAGATACAAAGACCCCTTGGACGAGGAAGTTGACGAGACGGTATACAGACAAGACAACAGACAAGCACCAAAGATGAAGTTTTGACAACCTATGATATGGACACTTGATGAACTTTGCCATGGATCCCCAGTTTCCCTAGTACTTTTAAACTCACGCTAGCCCAACATTTTTGTAAATCTGATGGCTCAGACAAAGCTATTTGCTCATGCCCAAGGAGCAATACAGCGCAAAGAAGACGACTCTCAACAGATACCGAACACAACTTCAACAACAGATGTACATTTCCCTGACATAGAATATCATTGCATTTTTCGTAAGTGTTCTTTATCTTCATCTCTACAACCCCCAGGTAACGACACACATAGACGATAGGGAATACAGGCACAGATAGCAGCAACCACATACCTCCCCCATTCATGTATCATCAACTAAAATGTGCATCCCCATTTTGTTACAACCACAGCCGAAATGAGCTCGGTAGAGTTTGACAGCCCATCCACAGACCTGTACCACAGGATAAGAAGGAATTCAAATGTATACTTCGCAATACCTCGAAGCTTGATTTACCACACGTACGGCACGATGATACATGACCCTCCAAACATGGACTCATACACACATGCTTCTACTCTCTCACTAGGTCATACCCTTTTCACACCTACTCCTCTCTTCTTCCTTACCCCACCATGGAAATCAATTAACCCCTGACTTACATTTTTCTCCTTAAACGTTTTGTGGCAGTTATTATTGACTGCCAAAGGGTGGACTGTCGAAGTCAGAAAAATGTCTCTATGCACGTTGCCATATTTGCACCGCACACTGGTCCGTGCTGCGCATGCGTGCGCTCTCCCGTGGAGGCGCATACCCGCAATAGCGTGCACTCGCAGGCGCGGTATGCGTATTTACGGTAGAGTTTACGTAGTCGTAGCGTGCGACCCATTCGTTACAACTGTTCACAATTAATGTAGTTTATAGATCATGGTCCCTTTGATAGATTCTGATAGTTTGGTTAAAATAGAATGTCCCTGAGCTGAGGAATCCCTCTTTGCATCGTACGAAGGGTCTAACAGGAATCATACAGCAGTGTTTGGTACCCATCGGAAGAGTATTTAATTAGCAATATTCCGGTGTTGGTTTGGAGCGTATTAATCGCTCGTGCGAATAGTTATGGACATAAGAAGTTATGTCCATTTATTTATTATTATTTGTTCTTACTTAGTCATGCATCTGAACAGTTGGAGACAGGCATCAGTGGGTCTCAAATGTCTCTTTGACCTCAGAGATCCCCCAAACAATAGTTTGCATGTTAAGAGGGCCTCATATCTACACATGCATAAGGTAAACACAGGAATAGTAATTGAAGATCAATTGTACTTCAAATCAGTATCTTTCCCGCAGACGGAGTACAATAGCCTTTAATTACACTGAGTTTTTGAGACTCAATAAGGAGGGCCAACACCTGTGTTTACAAATGGGGCTGGATTTGTATACAGGAGAATGAGGGCTGAGATGTCATTGTCTCAACTGAAAGTGGACATCATGAATATAGAACAGAACCCAGACAGGATTCTGTTTTGTATTCGCCAAACAATCGCTCTCCAGAAGACAGGAATGTGTTAGTCATCACCCATTATTTTGCATAACCAGGGCCACTGATATGAATCAACTTATGACCTTTTGTTATGATGCAGGGCCGAATTCCTTCGGCCAATAGACAATGGGATTGTAGGACCATGAGATTGCATTGTGTGTGGGGCATAAATAGGCAGGCCGACCACATCCAGCTCACTCTCATCAACGGTTATCTGCTGATAGCCGGGAGCTGGATATCGAGGCGCAGGCGATCATACCCTTTGTGCGTAAGTTTCTCTCCGTAATCATTGTCTTTCTGTGAGCCAATTTCTCTCTCTCTCTCTATCTCTCTCTCTCCTCTTTTCTCTTATATCTCTCATAGTATTATAGTATTGTACTGTATTGCATTTAGGTCAGTGTAGTATTGTCTTTTTGTATTTATTGTTTAGTTCTGTGGTTAGGAAGTCCTTGTTATATTGTAGTGTATCATTTGTACTGTTATCCCCTTTTACAAGTATATTAGATATAATACAGTTAATAGGCTTTGGAACCTAAACCAGTATCTGTGTATTTTCTATAGTGTTAAGTGTTCACTTGAGCGTCGGTGACGCTCAAGCAGCTTTGTAGTTAGTCAGGTTACACAAGGTTGCACTTACACCCTGTACTCACATTAAGGTATTCAGTGTATTTCATTGGTATAAGGTTTTAATATAAAGGTATAGTGTTGTGAGCGTCTGCATCGCTGGTGACCTCCTCGTGGTCTCGAGCGTAAGCTACGCCATAGCGAATCATTACCCTAGACATAACCAATAACGTGTCCTGTGATCGCTGGGCCGCGAGCGAACGTGACGCTTGAGCGTCTCGCCTACGGCCGAGCGATCGTTACGCCAACAGCGTACCATTACGGTACTTCTTAAGTAAACAATACAGTGTTCTTAGCTTCATAAAGGGTTGTTTATACGACAAAGGAATTTAGCATTGTCAAATACATACTGACATCACAGCTACATTACACAGTAGGGCTACATACTGACATCACAGCTACAGTACACAGCAGGGCTACATACGGACATCACAGTTACATTACACAGAAGAGTTACATACTGACATCACATCTTCAGTACACAGCAGGAATACATACTGACATCACAGCTACATTACACAGCAGGGATACATACTGACATCACAGCTACATTACACAGCAGGGATACATACTGACATCACAGCTACATTACACAGCAGGGATACATACTGACATCACAGCTACAGTACACAGCAGGGATACATACTGACATCACAGCTACATTACACAGCAGGGATACATACTGACATCACAGCTACATTACACAGCAGGGATACATACTGACATCACAGCTACATTACACAGCAGGGATACATACTGACATCACAGCACATTACACAGCAGGGCTACATACTGACATCACAGCTACATTACACAGCAGGGCTACCTATGGACATCACAGCTACATTACACAGCAGGGATACATACTGACATCACAGCTACATTACACAGCAGGGATACATACTGACATCACACCTACATTACACAGCAGGGCTACCTATGGACATCACAGCTACATTACACAGCAGGGATACATACTGACATCACAGCTACATTACACAGCAGGGATACATACTGACATCACAGCTACATTACACAGCAGGGATACATACTGACATCACAGCACATTACACAGCAGGGCTACATACTGACATCACAGCTACATTACACAGCAGGGCTACCTATGGACATCACAGCTACATTACACAGCAGGGATACATACTGACATCACAGCTACATTACACAGCAGGGCTACACACTCATATCACACCTACATCATTATACACATACAGTATATGTGACACACATACACATGTGACAGACATTAATCTGGCCCTGGTGGTAACTACTACTTTAAAGTTTAACCTTATTGGAGCTGTGAGGAAGGACAGGGGAACGTGTGTGTGTGTGTGTTTGTGTGTGTGTGTGTGCGCGGAGCTGTTTGGGGAAAGAGCGAGCAGGAGAGGGGAACCTGTGTTTGTGTGTGTACAGCGGGAAGGGATTTGGTGGGTGCCGTGGATAGGGGAGGAAGATGTGAGTGAGAGCAGGAGAAGTGAACCTGTGTGTGTGTGTGTGGGGGGGGGGGGGGGGGTGGAGAGGGGCTGTTTGGAGCTGTAAAGAGAGAGAACGAGCAGGGAAATGTAAAACTGTGAGTGTGTGTGTGTGTGGGGGGGGGGGGGGGTCCGCTGCCAAGGTACTGGGTGGGTGTTTGGAGGTGTGAGGAGAGAGAACGAGCAGGAGGGGGAATCTGTGTGGGGGAGTAAGGGTCGGGGTGCCCCTGATGGGGAAGAAGGGGAGTTTGGAGCTTTATGTAGATATATATGGCAGTACGGATGGTGTAATGGTTAGCCTTAGTGCCTCACAGCACTGAGGTCATGGGTTCAATCCCCACCATGTCTCTAACTGTGTGGAGTTTGTATATTCTCCCCGTACTTGCGTGGGTTTCCTCCAGGTACTCCGGTTTCCTCCCACAATCCAAGAATATACTGGTAGATTAATTGGATCCCAACAAAAAAAAATGAACCCTAGCGTGAATGTGTGTACATGTGGTAGGGAATATAGATTGTAAGCTCCACTGGGGCAGGGACTGATGTGAATGGCCAAGTATTCTCTGTAAAGCGCAGCAGAAGATGTGTGTGCTATATAAATAACTGGTAATAAATAAATATATATATAGTGCCTTGCTAAAGTATTCACGCCCTTGGCTTTTTACCTATTTTGTTACATTACAACCTGTCATTTATTTATTTTTTAATCTGAATTTTATGTGATGGATCTGCACAAAATAGACTAAGTTGGTGAAGTGAAATGAGAAAAATTTATATAAAAAATAATTTTTTATAACGAAAAATCTTAAAATTGGCATGTCCATATGTATTCACCCCCTTTGATATGAAGCCTCTCAAAAGTTCTGGTGCAACCAATTACCTTCAGAAGTCACATAATTAATGAAATGAAGTCCACCTTTGTGCAATCTAAGTGTCACATGATCTGTCAGCATAAACAAACTTTTTCTGAATGGCCCCAGAGGCTTCAACACCACTAAGAGGCATCACACCACGAAGACCAAGGAGCTCTCCAAACAAGTCAGGGACAACGTTATAGTCAGGGTTGGGTTATAATAAAATATCCAAATCTTTGATGATCCCTCGGAGCACCATCAAATCCATCATCTTCAAATGGAAAGAACATGGTACCACAACATACCTGCCAAGAGAGGGCCGGCCACAGACTCACAGACCGAGCAAGGAGGGCATTAATCAGAGAGGCAGAGAGACCAAAGGTAACCCTGAAGGAGCTGCAGAGTTCCACAGCTGGTGTATCTGTGCATGTGACCACAATAAGTCGTACACTCCATAGAGCTGGGTTTTATGGAAGAGTGGCCAGAAAAAAGCCATTTCTTAGTGTTAAAAATAAGAAGGCACGTTTTGAGTTTGCCAAAAGGCATGTGGATGACTCCCCGACTCCCCAAATGTATGGAGGCAGGTGCTCTGGTCAGATGAGGCTAAAATTTAACTTTTCGGCCACCAAGGAAAACGTTATGTCTGGCGTAAACCCAACATATATCCCATCACCCCAAGAACACCATCCCCACAGTGAAACATGGTGGTGGCAGCATCATGCTGTGGGGATGTTTTTCAGCAGCAGGGACTGGGAAACTGTTTCGAGTCGAGGGAAAGATGGATGGTGCTAAATACAGGGATATTCTTGAGCAAAACCTGTTTCAGTCTACCTGTGATTTGAGACTGGGACGGACGTTCACCTTCCAGCAGGACAATGACCCAAAGCAGCCTGCTAAAGCAACACTCGAGTGGTTTAGGTGGAAACATTTAAATGTGTTGGAATGGCCTAGTCAAAGCTCAGATCTCAATCCAATTGAGAATCTGTGGTCATACTTGAAGATTGCTGTTCACAAGCGGAAAAAAAAAAACATCTTCAAAGTTGTAGGCATGTTCTGTGAATGAAATTATGCAAACCTTCAAGCAATCCATTTTAATTCCAGGTTGTGAGGCAACAAAACATGAAAAATGCAAAGGGGTGAATACTTGAGCAAGGCACATTGGAACATACTACAGAAAGACCCCATTTTAGGACCCACTCTGCCAGATAGACCAAGGTTAGTCTTTAAACGTGCTCCGAATCTAAAAAGTATGATAGCACCGAGCACCCTCAATGTGGAGAAGCTTACTACTACACCAAAGGATTTCCTTTTGGGCAACAAATGGGATTGTTTTCCATGCACCCACTGTAAATATATGCAAAAGGCCAATGTGAAAATAAAACTAGATAATGGTAGTTTTCACTCTTTGAAAGATCGGGTAACCTGTATGACTGAATATGTGATCTAGAAAATAAATTGCCCTTGTGGTCTGTCTTATGTGGGCAAAACGAAACGTAGATTAAAAATTAGAGTCCAGGAACATCTGAGGAATATTAAAAACAAAATGATGTCACACAGCTTGCCCAGACACTTTGCGGAAGTTCATCAATCAAATGTGACCGGGCTGACTTTCACAGTATTAGAACATATTAAACCAGATATAAGAGGAGGAGATCGAGATCTAATATTAGCCAAACGAGAGTCATATTGGATCTACACAGTAAACACTTTACATCCGATTGGTCTCAATGAGAACATCGACATAGTCTCCTTCCTGGGTTGTTAAGTCAGGTCCATTATTCTGGTCAAAATAGAGTACGTTATGGAAATATGATATTTATGCATCCTTGAGATATGAAGTAACTATTGATGACATGGGACGTCGAATCATTTGTCATGTTTAACCCCAGATATCTTTGATTCATGTATGTTATATCCAATATCCCTCAATAATAGAAGACTTCTCTTATGTAGCACTCTATATGTTATGTATAACCTTAATTACACTTTTTGTGTGTTATATTTAATAATAACAACAAATAATTTAAGATTGAGGGCTATCTCTTTCATGTACCATCTTGTGATCTTCCAATTATGACTGTGTGAATTATTGTTCATTCACCATATTCTATAAATAGGATATATGGAATTCTCGAATATAAATCTGCAAGTAATTAATAAACTATGTGATAAGTGAACTAAAATAATTTTTTGTATGTCATATTATATTATTATTAATGTTATAATGTTTGTAAAGACATTGAGAAAATAGCGTTTAAATTCCATCAATATGCGTTCTCTCAAAAATGTGGGATACCCTAGAGCGAGATATTATACACCATATAACACTAGTACTCTTTGAAGTATAGTGTATTATTAGTGTGGGCGGAATGCCTGGCTGAAATAGGAACCGATACTGTGCGTCTCACCGTCTGGACAGGTGGAACGCACAAGCGCCTGTCGCGGAGGTGACGTATTGCGTTCCATCCTCATTATGGATGGAACGCACGGGTCCGTGTCGCGGAAGTGACGCGTTGCGTTCCACCCTTGTTATGGATGGAGCGCACGGGTCCGCGGACACGGACTCTCTATTTGTTGCGCCGACCGGGACCTGTAGTGATCCCGGATCGGATGTATCTTCTCTGGGCTTAATTAAAATTCACCATTTGTCCCCTCTGGGCTTAATACATTTATCTTGATTGGGAGGTGCAACGATTGGACGGAAGTCCATGCGTTCCACCATACGACAGGTGGAACGCAAAGCCGAAATAAATGATTATCTGTTCATTTAAACCCTCTACCTTATACCCCATATTATCCTCCTGACTTATGAACTCTATCTTTATATCTTTATAAGTTTAAGAATGGAATTTTAATTGGGGGGTTAAAAAAGCCCTCTATAGCTGTTTAATTGATTGACCTATCAGCAGAGAAAGGAAGTGATGTAATACCTCCACAGGTATAAATAGGTCAGGCCCTCACATGTCAGTTCACTTGACATTGAGGAGAGAAGGCAGTCACAAGGTCCAGGATCCTACTATGTAAGTAACTAGTATATCCCTTTACTTTTATTGTTTACTAATTTTTTAAATTAATCAACTAATTAAATCCACTTAATTTTTAGTTGGTTATCTTTGGCCTATCTGGATTCCTGTCCGGTATTATTGATTTTGGTTTTAAAAGTAAGTTAATTTATAATCCTGATAATAGAACCTCAATTTAAAGGTTTGCATATACCTTATCCAAATTTATCAAATTTATTTAGATTTTATCTGATCTCCCCTAAACCCCTGAAGACAGTCTATAATCGGCTACGGGTACTTTTTGAACCCAAATGTGAGTATAACAATTAAAAATGATTAGTTCTAATAGTAAATTAAACCTAGTCTGAGACAACCCCCTTTTTCTCTAGATACTTCCACTATACTCTACATGGAAGACCTTGGATGTTTGAGATTCATTTAATGTGAGTGACCAATGTCATCTTATAGCTCAAAGTATGAAAAGTAATTGGGTTCTTTCTGACAGACTTTATTCTTTTTAGAACACCTCACACCAAATACCTTTATTAACAGTGGAATACGGTAATCACTAATAATAAACTTTATGGTTATATAGGACCCACCCGAAACAATACCCATAGTAAGTAGTCATTACCTAAAATTGCGTCTGTTGAGAATATTTCTCTCTTTTCTCATTGTCTGATGATCCTCTGTATGTATTAATTATCTACTCTTGATTATTAGCTGAATGAATATATATTGCTTTTTGAATGAATATCTGGTACATTTTTAAGAAAAAAGAATGTTGAAATTGAAATGCATTCCATGACATCAATTGATATTCTTCTTCTCTTGTTCTTTACTCTTCTTCTTCCTCTTTCCTCCATGACCAGCTACGAACTGTACCCCTGATGAAGTCCTTATAGGACGAAATGCGTTGGGTTTATGAAAGTATTTATGAAGTGTTACATATGTACAAATTAATAATGTGCTTATGAACTATTATACTTCTGTATGATTTTAACGTTTTTAATGCTTGATTAAAAAATATTGCTATTCGGTTCATGCTGGTTTCCAATACCTGGAGTTAAAATCACAGTGCGCCCTCTGAATACTTCTATTCAATATATATATATATATATATATATATATATATATATATGTAGTATATGCATGCCTACATACAAGCACATACAGTACATACATCTCCCTATTTACCAAACAGAAGATGAGCTGTGGGAAGGGCAAAGCACAGTTCTCTTAGCCTCTGCCACCAAAATGCTGTGATTTGCTGGTCTACCGACCTTTTGTATAATGGAACCGCTATGGCTTTGCTGCATGTCACTGTGATACTGATAGCTCTGAGTGGATGCCAGGAACTGCAGGAGCTTGCACAGACTCCTCCAATCTGAAGGGCTCTGAAAGGTGTTTGCGGACTGTCTAAAAGCATGGTAAGTGACGTGGCATTTGGTTCCACAGTCCTACCGGCCTCTCCTTCAGGCCGTGCCACATTACTTCTGGACTTACACATGTGCAGTCTGTATTCTCATTGGGGGTGGGTGTGCAGTGGGAATTCGGGAGCTGCACTGTGTGTCTGCCCGCCTCTCCCCACCCGCCCGGCAGACAAATCAACTCACCAAACTGCTGGGGCAGGTGGGTGAGACACTTCCTCCAGATGATGCTGAGGGCAGGGGGCGCTGTGTTGTCTGCAGGGGGATCTGGGGGGAGTCGGGAGGAGCCGGCGGGTGACGGCCGTCGCACCATCAGTCTCAGTGGCGGCTGGCGGGTGACTGCGCAGCGTGACCTCAAAGTCAGAGGTTACGCTGCACAGGGGGAAGAGGGAGCCGAGCAGCATACAGAGGTCACACTGCAGCTGCGCAGAGGGAGCAGGGAGCCGGTAGGAGTGAGCCAGGCAGCGTTCAGCATCCTGATTCCTTGATCCCCGGGATTGGAGCTTCCAATCTTGGGATTGAATCCCGGCCTATATTTTCCCTAAATCCAGGGATCCCACCGATCCCAATCCTGGGATTGGCCACCCTACTGTCAAAGTCAAAAATATTACATAAAGAGAACATACAAACTACACACATATAAGTCGCTATACTTGCAAATACGCGCAGCGAGCACAGCAATACATGGTAACACCCGCATTTACATGGACATGCCACAGAGATGGATTCGACACTTATTTCATACAGTACATAACTATAATAATATCAAGCGCCAGACATCATGATGATTTAAAATTATATATAATGAAGTAATGTCATGTATGTGTATTATTTGAATGAAACCAGATAGACCGGTCATGTTTACTATTGATGCAACCAGATTGATGTGTAGATTCATTTGATGCTTGTTGTGAAGTTGTGGGACATTGCAGCGGATAATTATGATTACATGTATAAAAGCTAAAATCACTTTTATTAGAACAATACATAGACCAAACAGGTAGTGGACAGGAAACTCAGGCCAGCCCCTTGGACGTCCCCAAGGCCGAACCTGTTCAGCATATACAAAGAAACTAGTGACTCATCATGAATGAGAGAGAGTCCCCTCCCCCAAACTAGATAACACATTGCTGATCACACAGGAAAGCAGTTCCTGTTTTGGTCTCAGAGTTGCTGTAAGGTCAGAGACGATGATGGAGTTATTGCCAGCTCAGTTCCTGTTTTGGCCTCAGCGTAAGATGGAGTCCTGGCTTGATTTTAGAGAAAGAGAGAGACATAAGCATTGAGGGAATGGTATTGTATCGCTGGCCTGTAACTGTATGTAACTGTATGTTTTAACTGCTTACTGTGTGAGTGTAACCATGTAACTATAGGTATACTGTACTTTGTAATATATATTGAATCCATATCCTTTTAATAACAAATATATACATCAATGAGCTTTGGAACTCAGATAATGTGTGGGTGTATTGTTTTCTCTTATGGGATGCAGTGTTTTGCGATGTATAACGCACATTCATGGGATATGGTAATAAGAGGTGCAGGCATTTACAATATATATTAGAGCGGGCATTTTAAATATTTGTGAGAAATCAATTTGGCATTCATAGATGAGGGCTCTTACGGGATATCAGGGTCTTAATGATGCACTGTACATTACAAAAGCGGCTGTAATTGACCGACTCCGATGGAAGCATTGCGAAGCTGATGAAAATAACATCCACGTTAATGTATTGTTGTGGTATCAGTAAGCCAATGATATGAAATTTCAAGGGACAATGCGTTTCTCATAATATTTAAGAAGCTAAAATGTATTTTTATTGTTGCAAAACAAGGTTCAAATAAGTCATATTGTGTTTGATTCAGATTGGATTGTTTATCTGTTAAGTAGGTTTAAAACTTGCTGCATAGCCTTGATATAGTTTTTTTTTTTTTACTCAGGCCTAAAATAACTTATGGTGTGTGATTTCTTTGGGACAAAGGAAGCCGCATGGTCTGTCCTCCATTTTGAACTAGACACATGACCTGTCCACCATTTTGTGTAATCCTCATGGATGTGGAAGGGGGAGGAGCAGCGGCCATTTTGGGAAGGTCATTTTCTAAATGGCAGATTTTCACTGCTCAGAATAATCAGCTTTCCTTGGTCACATCAAACACCATTTATGAGTTACCAATGCATTTATTTAACCCATGCCATAGTCAATTACAAATAGTTTCAGCTGGGCCTAGTGAGAGTTAATAGATGAATACTTGATGTAAGAATTACACACAGATATAAACAAAGTTTTTTCTTTTTCCTCCAGGATTTAGTTAAATCTGCTTGCTAGTTTAGGATAGCCATTGAAATGTTAATTAACCTGTGTAACTGCTTTTTCTTAGCAGTGAAAACCACTTTTACAGGCAGGCAAAAGCACATAGCTTTGATATGCAAATTAGAAGCACTGAATGGGTAAATGAGTCTCATAGGAGACCAGTGAATGGTACATATATATATTATTATAATTATGTGTATATTTATATCAGTGTATGTTCTGCAAGATTGCTATCCAATCTGAATCATATCATTTAAATTATTGATTATTGCTAGAGTCATTATAGATCTGTGTGAAATAGGATACATTTGTTGCTATATAGTTAAAACTGAAATAACAGTGTTTAAGGAAGTAAGTATAAAGACACAAAACGCAATTCTGGCCCAGTCATAATAGGGTTAAACGAAACAAGTGTGTGTTGTGTTTAGTGGGCAATAGTAGTTTTTATTGCTCACATTTATCGAAGTTGTGTGATTTGTTTTATTGCATACGCACATTGGTACACGTGGTACGGAACGTGAGGACAGCGTACAAAAACGTGCATGTGGCGCAAGGCCGCACACGTGGCATAGAGGTACACACGGTTGCGTAATTATGCGAGCTTGCGTAGGGTTGTGTGCGCATACTAAAACCACACAATAGTTCGTTTAGTTTAAAGGTGGGACAGTAGCCACAATACAATAGCACATAACTATCAGATTTCAAAAGCAGGTTACTCTAAATTTAGTTAAAAAAAACTGTATTGCCTCTGGGGTAAAGCTGCCTATCTGAATGAATTGAAATTTTCTGTACAGAAAAAAATAAGATTTTACTTACCGATAAATCTATTTCTCGGAGTCCGTAGTGGATGCTGGGGTTCCTGAAAGGACCATGGGGAATAGCGGCTCCGCAGGAGACAGGGCACAAAAAGTAAAGCTTTTTCAGATCAGGTGGTGTGCACTGGCTCCTCCCCCTATGACCCTCCTCCAGACTCCAGTTAGGTACTGTGCCCGGACGAGCGTACACAATAAGGGAGGATTTTGAATCCCGGGTAAGACTCATACCAGCCACACCAATCACACCGTACAACCTGTGATCTAAACCCAGTTAACAGTATGATAACAGCGGAGCCTCTGAAAGATGGCTTCCTTCAACAATAACCCGAATTAGTTAACAATAACTATGTACAATATATGCAGATAATCCGCACTTGGGATGGGCGCCCAGCATCCACTACGGACTCCGAGAAATAGATTTATCGGTAAGTAAAATCTTATTTTCTCTATCGTCCTAGTGGATGCTGGGGTTCCTGAAAGGACCATGGGGATTATACCAAAGCTCCCAAACGGGCGGGAGAGTGCGGATGACTCTGCAGCACCGAATGAGAGAACTCCAGGTCCTCCTTAGCCAGAGTATCAAATTTGTAAAATTTTACAAACGTGTTCTCCCCTGACCACGTAGCTGCTCGGCAAAGTTGTAATGCCGAGACCCCTCGGGCAGCCGCCCAAGATGAGCCCACCTTCCTTGTGGAGTGGGCCTTTACAGATTTAGGCTGTGGCAGGCCTGCCACAGAATGTGCAAGTTGGATTGTGCTACAGATCCAACGAGCAATCGTCTGCTTAGACGCAGGAGCACCCATCTTGTTGGGTGCATACAATATAAACAACGAGTCAGATTTTCTGACTCCAGCTGTCCTTGCAATATATATCTTTAATGCTCTGACAACGTCCAGTAACTTGGAGTCCTCCAAGTCACTTGTAGCCGCAGGCACTACAATAGGCTGGTTCAGATGAAATGCTGACACCACCTTAGGGAGAAAATGCGGACGAGTCCGCAGTTCTGCCCTGTCCGAATGGAAAATCAGATATGGGCTTTTGTAAGATAAAGCTGCCAATTCTGATACTCTCCTGGCAGAAGCCAGGGCTAGAAGCATGGTCACTTTCCAAGTGAGATATTTCAAATCCACCTTATTTAGTGGTTCAAACCAATGAGATTTTAGAAAGTCCAAAACCACATTGAGATCCCACGGTGCCACTGGAGGCACCACAGGAGGCTGTATATGCAGCACTCCCTTAACAAAGGTCTGGACTTCAGGGACTGAAGCCAATTCTTTTTGAAAGAAAATCGACAGGGCCGAAATTTGAACCTTAATAGATCCCAATTTGAGACCCATAGACAATCCTGATTGCAGGAAATGTAGGAATCGACCCAGTTGAAATTCCTCCGTCGGAGCACTCCGATCTTCGCACCACGCAACATATTTTCGCCAAATTCGGTGATAATGTTGCACGGTTACTTCCTTCCTTGCTTTAATCAAAGTAGGAATGACTTCTTCCGGCATGCCTTTTTCCTTTAGGATCCGGCGTTCAACCGCCATGCCGTCAAACGCAGCCGCGGTAAGTCTTGAAACAGACAGGGACCCTGCTGAAGCAAGTCCCTCCTTAGAGGTAGAGGCCACGGATCTTCCGTGATCATCTCTTGAAGTTCCGGGTACCAAGTCCTTCGTGGCCAATCCGGAACCACTAGTATCGTTCTTACGCCTCTTTGCCGTATAATTCTCAATACTTTTGGTATGAGAGGCAGAGGAGGAAACACATACACCGACTGGTACACCCAAGGCGTTACCAGCGCGTCCACAGCTATTGCCTGCGGATCTCTTGACCTGGCGCAATACCTGTCCAGTTTTTTGTTGAGGCGAGACGCCATCATGTCCACCATTGGTCTTTCCCAACGGGTTACCAGCATGTGGAAGACTTCTGGATGAAGTCCCCACTCTCCCGGGTGAAGATCGTGTCTGCTGAGGAAGTCTGCTTCCCAGTTGTCCACTCCCGGGATGAACACTGCTGACAGTGCTATCACATGATTCTCTGCCCAGCGAAGAATCCTTGCAGCTTCTGCCATTGCACTCCTGCTTCTTGTGCCGCCCTGTCTGTTCACATGGGCGACTGCCGTGATGTTGTCCGACTGGATCAACACCGGTTTTCCCTGAAGCAGAGGTTCTGCCTGGCTTAGAGCATTGTATATTGCTCTTAGTTCCAGAATGTTTATGTGAAGAGACGTTTCCAGGCTCGTCCATACTCCCTGGAAGTTTCTTCCTTGTGTGACTGCTCCCCAGCCTCTCAGGCTGGCGTCCGTGGTCACCAGGATCCAATCCTGTATGCCGAATCTGCGGCCCTCCAATAGATGAGGACTCTGCAACCACCACAGAAGAGACACCCTTGTCCTTGGAGACAGGGTTATCCGTAGGTGCATCTGAAGATGCGACCCTGACCATTTGTCCAACAGATCCCTTTGGAAAATTCTTGCGTGGAATCTGCCGAATGGAATTGCTTCGTAAGAAGCCACCATTTTTCCCAGGACTCTTGTGCATTGATGTACAGACACCTTTCCTGGTTTTAGGAGGTTCCTGACAAGCTCGGATAACTCCTTGGCTTTTTCCTCCGGGAGAAAAACCTTTTTCTGAACCGTGTCCAGAATCATCCCTAGGAACAGCAGACGAGTTGTCGGCATTAACTGGGATTTTGGAATATTCAGAATCCACCCGTGCTGTTTTAGCACTTCTTGAGACAGTGCTAATCCCATCTCTAGCTGTTCTCTGGACCTCGCCCTTATTAGGAGATCGTCCAAGTATGGGATAATTAATATGCCTTTTCTTCGAAGAAGAATCATCATCTCGGCCATTACCTTTGTAAAGATCCGAGGTGCCGTGGACAATCCGAACGGCAGCGTCTGAAACTGATAGTGACAGTTTTGTACAACGAACCTGAGGTACCCCTGGTGTGAGGGGTAAATTGGAACGTGGAGATACGCATCCTTGATGTCCAAGGATACCATAAAGTCCCCCTCTTCCAGGTTCGCTATCACTGCTCTGAGTGACTCCATCTTGAACTTGAACTTCTTTATGTACAGGTTCAAGGACTTCAGATTTAGAATAGGCCTTACCGAGCCATCCGGCTTCGGTACCACAAAAAGAGTGGAATAATACCCCTTCCCTTGTTGTAGAAGAGGTACCTTGACTATCACCTGCTGAGAGTACAGCTTGTGAATGGCTTCCAAAACCGTCTCCCTTTCGGAGGGGGACGTTGGTAAAGCAGACTTCAGGAAACGGCGAGGTGGATCTGTCTCTAATTCCAACCTGTACCCTTGAGATATTATCTGCAGGATCCAGGGATCTACCTGCGAGTGAGCCCACTGCGCGCTGTAATTTTTGAGACGACCGCCCACCGTCCCCGAGTCCGCTTGAGAAGCCCCAGCGTCATGCTGAGGCTTTTGTAGAAGCCGGGGAGGGCTTCTGTTCCTGGGAAGGAGCTGCGTGTTGCTGTCTCTTCCCTCGACCTCTGCCTCGTGGCAGATATGAATAGCCCTTTGCTCTCTTATTTTTAAAGGAACGAAAGGGCTGCGGTTGAAAAGTCGGTGCCTTTTTCTGTTGGGGAGTGACTTGAGGTAGAAAGGTGGATTTCCCGGCTGTAGCCGTGGCCACCAAATCTGATAGACCGACTCCAAATAACTCCTCCCCTTTATACGGCAAAACTTCCATATGCCATTTTGAATCCGCATCGCCTGTCCACTGTCGCGTCCATAAAGCTCTTCTGGCCGAAATGGACATAGCACTTACCCGTGATGCCAGTGTGCAGATATCCCTCTGTGCATCACGCATATAAAGAAATGCATCCTTTATTTGTTCTAACGACAGTAAAATATTGTCCCTGTCCAGGGTATCAATATTTTCAATCAGGGACTCTGACCAAACTACCCCAGCACTGCCCATCCAGGCAGTCGCTACAGCTGGTCGTAGTATAACACCTGCATGTGTGAATATACTTTTTTGGATATTTTCCATCCTCCTATCTGATGGATCTTTAAGTGCGGCCGTCTCAGGAGAGGGTAACGCCACTTGTTTAGATAAGCGTGTTAGCGCCTTGTCCACCCTAGGAGGTGTTTCCCAGCGCTCCCTAACCTCTGGCGGGAAAGGGTATAATGCCAATAATTTCTTTGAAATTATCAGCTTTTTATCAGGGGCAACCCACGCTTCATTACACACGTCATTTAATTCTTCTGATTCAGGAAAAACTATAGGTAGTTTTTTCATACCCCACATAATACCCTGTTTAGTGGTACCTGTAGTATCAGCTAAATGTAACGCCTCCTTCATTGCCAAAATCATATAACGTGTGGCCCTACTGGAAAATACGGTTGAATCGTCACCGTCACCACTGGAGTCAGTGCCTGCGTCTGGGTCTGTGTCGACCGACTGAGGCAAAGGGCGTTTCACAGCCCCTGACGGTGTTTGAGTCGCCTGGACAGGCACTAATTGATTGTCCGGCCGCCTCATGTCGTCAAACGACTGCTTTAGCGTGTTGACACTATCCCGTAGTTCCATAAATAAAGGCATCCATTCTGGTGTCGACTCCCTAGGGGGTGACATCCTCATATTTGGCAATTGCTCCGCCTCCACACCAATATCGTCCTCATACATGTCGACACACACGTACCGACACACAGCAGACACACAGGGAATGCTCCTAACGAAGACAGGACCCACTAGCCCTTTGGGGAGACAGAGGGAGAGTTTGCCAGCACACACCAAAAGCGCTATATATATATCAGGGATAGCCTTATAATAAGTGCTCCCTTATAGCTGCTTTGTTATATCAAAATATCGCCATAAATTTACCCCCCCCTCTCTGTTTTACCCTGTTTCTGTAGTGCAGTGCAGGGGAGAGACTTGGGAGCCGTCCTGACCAGCGGAGCTGTGAGAGGAAATGGCGCCGTGTGCTGAGGAGATAGGCCCCGCCCCTTTTCTGGCGGGCTCGTCTCCCGCTATTTAGAAAAATCAGGCAGGGGTTAAATATCTCCATATAGCCTCTAGGGGCTATATGTGAGGTATTTTTAGCCTTTATAGGTATTCATTTGCCTCCCAGGGCGCCCCCCTCCCAGCGCCCTGCACCCTCAGTGACTGCCGTGTGAAGTGTGCTGAGAGGAAAATGGCGCACAGCTGCAGTGCTGTGCGCTACCTTTAGAAGACTGCAGGAGTCTTCAGCCGCCGATTCTGGACCTCTTCTGACTTCAGCATCTGCAAGGGGGCCGGCGGCGCGGCTCCGGTGACCATCCAGGCTGTACCTGTGATCGTCCCTCTGGAGCTTGATGTCCAGTAGCCAAGAAGCCAATCCATCCTGCACGCAGGTGAGTTGACTCCTTCTCCCCTCAGTCCCTCGCTGCAGTGATCCTGTTGCCAGCAGGAATCACTGTAAAATAAAAAACCTAGCTAAACTTTTTCTAAGCAGCTCTTTAGGAGAGCCACCTAGATTGCACCCTTCTCGGCCGGGCACAAAAATCTAACTGGAGTCTGGAGGAGGGTCATAGGGGGAGGAGCCAGTGCACACCACCTGATCTGAAAAAGCTTTACTTTTTGTGCCCTGTCTCCTGCGGAGCCGCTATTCCCCATGGTCCTTTCAGGAACCCCAGCATCCACTAGGACGATAGAGAAACAAAGTGTATTTGTGTGAGTGACAGCGGACAGAGTGGAACTGAACCCAGAAACTGAAGTGGTCTGAAGTGGTAACATCGGGTTAGTAGAGGCCCGGCGGCGTTGGGTTCGCAACCTTGCGTGATTAGAACTGATGTGGTCTGAAGTGGTCTTAGTGATCCCATACACTGAAGTGGTCTGAAGTGGTCTGGAGTGGTCTAGGCTAGGTGGTCTACAGCAATTGTAGGGCATATAGATAACTAGTATCTATAGGCTGTGCTATTGCATCGCATGTCCGTGTGTTCTGCACAGCACAACGTGATACCATTGTGTCATATGCGCTGTGGGAGAGCATACGTAGACGTGATTGCATAGACAAAAGGGGGATTTCTTTGACAACGTCGGGAAATCTCCCTGGTGGGCTTCACTGGAAAGGGTGAAGGATAGCAGGGGTGTATCTACCTATTGGCCAGGATGGCACTCGCCAGGGGCGCCAGGCAAGGAGGGGGCGCCGCCTCGCTGTGCCACCCGCGGCCAAAGGATAGAAAAGCAGTACTGTCAGACTGTACCTGGTGAGAGTCTGTTACTGCTGGAGCGGCACCGCACTTGTAATCAGAAAATAAACTACAGCTCCCAGCAGCCCTTGTTTCTCGGAGCTCCCAATAGCAAGGGCTGCTGGTAACTGTAGTTTATTGTGAGTCTGATTACAAGTACGGTGCTGCCGGACTCTAGTCTTATCACTAGTGCAGTGCGGTATGCGGTGCTGACGGACACCGGCGCTGCGCCGGCAGTAACAGACTGTCACCAGGTACACAGCAATTGTTATATAGTACAGTGCTATAGATCTATTTGTTGTTGAAGATAATAAAGTGTCAGTGTTTGGGAGAAGGGACTGTATTACTGTACCTGGAAAACTACACGATTTTCATGCATGTTATATGTAAGGAAGTAGTAAGTAAGTGAAAACTTTAACTTGTTTAGTGTAATAAAGAAAATACAAATCTTACCTATTTCAAGGCCAGGTTCAAGGAAATGTATATCAGATAATTGTATAATTTATCATTTTATCTTGGAAGTGATGGCACCCTGATGTTTCTTCTAACAGAAAGCACTTCTACCGTCTAACTAATGGTGTTTGGTTAATGGCTGGGTCCATTTGAGGCTCATCTCACAGCATCTCATTAGCATTTCATTCAGGATGCAGTCAAGATGCCGGCGTTTGGCATCCCGACGGTCTGAAAGCTGACGCCAGCATCCCGTAACTGCTCGGAATGCTGATGCTGGCATCTCAACATACTGTAGATATCGATGCAGAATGCCAAAATCCGGATCGAGTTGGTGCCAAAGTCTCCACTGGCAAGCCACATGGCAGGGTTAGGGTTAGGCTGCGAGGGTGGGAGGTTTAGGGTTAGGCTGCAGGGAGGGAGATTAGGAAGGGTGGGTTAGGGTTAGGCACCACAGAAGAGGCTTTTTTTTTTGGGGGGGGGGGGTTAAGGTCAGGCTGTGGGAAAGGTGGGTTAGGGGGGAGGGATGGTGTAACGTGAATACGAGACACTACTGTGCTGTGTAATGTGAATAAGGGACACTACTGTGTGGCATAATTTGAATTGGAAGTACTATTTTGTCCACGCCCTTCCCCCACAAGACCATGCCCCATTTCAAATACTCACACTTTATTCCAAATGTGTGTAGGGTGGGGCACCAGCCCCTTACTTTGCCAGGGGCGCTCGGACCCCTAGATACACCCCTGAAGGATAGTTATCTAATTTCTCTGTTTTTCACCCTACAAACAATTCCAGTTGAAAGATACTGAAAAGGAATTTTTCGCTGCCTCTCTCAGGAAAATATTCCAAACAGAACTTCCACCGAAAGAAATTACGTTGTTGTAAGGTCTCATAGGAGCCCTAAGTTGGGTACATTGCCTTCGATATCGACAGTGTATGGTAGTACTGGCCAACGTGGGTGGTGAGCGGGTGAAGAGCGCTCGAAGAACTTTCACCGTCACCTTATATTGAGTATTTTGGTGTTTGTGGGAAAAGGCCCACAATCATGGGAGCCAGTTGCTCAAGTAAGGGACGTTTAACCAGGGTTCAGGTTGAAAGCCGCGGCCCAGACGGTCAGCGAAGTTTAAAGGAAAAAGTATTATGTGTGGAAAATATGGTCCACACGCTGAAGACTTTTTGTCTGAATGGGAATGTATGACTGACAAAGATAGGGTACCATTCCCTAAGGTGAGCAGCTTTGAACCAGAGGTATTGCAGAACTTAAGGATAAGAATATGTCTGATAAAATCCCGAAAACAAAGGGTCAGACATACAAATTGTTTAAACCTGTGACAGCAAGAGGGGTTGGTGAGTTTGATCCTAAGGTATTGCAGGTGGTATGTCTAACCAAAGTCATATAAGACAAGAATGGAAATATAAGAACTGTTTGAACTTGTAGCAACAATAAATAAGTAGGAAAAAAAAAAAGAGAATGCAAGTACACTGCCTTTTGTAGATGTAGAAGCAGTTACGGCCAGCATACAAACTATAGAAAATAATAAAAATATGAAAAATATGACTGTAACCTATATATGTACTAATGAATGTTGAAGTTTTATTTAGGAGGAGAAGGTGACCTGATTGTTTTCAGCCATTTCTCATGTACCCAGAGAAGGATCCAACCGGTAAAAGAAGAGCAGTAGCCTGTGGGGGAAGTGGCTGAGACCAGTGGAACAGGTAAGTATGGTATCATTTGTGTACATATATAGTAAAACCCAAAAATAAAACAAAAAAAAAATCAAGAAAGTAACGTCAGAAATGGAGAAAATCCTGTCCGCACATTAGTATTTGCCAGTAGGAAAGCGGACAGAGACAAGGTAACCCTAGGGTATTTCTTTCAGTTACCATATAAAAAGTATTCATTCCTAGTAATGCCCCTAGTAAAGATGAGCTTGGAAATGTTTGTTGGACCATGTACGGGATGAGAAGGATTGAATGAAATACTTTGCATGACCTAGAAGCTTGTTAAACTTTTTTTTTTTTTGTCTCTTGCAGTAATAGAAAACTCTCCATCTGGATAAGACCACTGGTAAACACTAATTCGGCAAATGGGAGGTGGCTATCTCTGTGCAAATGGACGGGCTCAATAAGGCATTGAGTGTCAGGGTGCAGACTTCTTTGCAAAATTGGAAAGAGGTCACAATAGCTAATCTTAGATAGTGTGCTATTGAACATCACCAGAATAGTGCTAGGCGCAGAGAACAACAGGTGGAGAGGTTGAGGACGGTAAGTATACTGGCACATACAGGAAAGACCCATCAGTCCAAACCCCAGATACCTAATGGTCAATAATATGTTACACTTGTAGGAAGGAAGGGCATTTTGCCAGAGATTGTAGGAGTAGTAGGACACATAGTCAATATAGATCCCCTAGACAGAAAACACAAGCCACATTATTAAACACATAGACGGGACCAAGGGACATATAGTAAGGAATCATAAGCCATATACACTGCTCAAAAAAATAAAGGGAACACTAAAATAACACATCCTAGATCTGAATGAATGAAATATTATTATTAAATACTTTGTTCTTTACAAAAATTATCAATGGAAATCAAATTTATTAACCCTTGGAGGTCTGGATTTGTAGTCACCCTCAAAATTAAAGTGGAAAAACACACTACAGGCTGATCCAACTTTGATGTAATGTCCTTAAAACAAGTCAAAATGAGGCTCAGTAGTGTGTGTGGCCTCCACGTGCCTGTATGACCTCCCTACAACGCCTGGGCATGCTCCTGATGAGGTGGCGGATGGTCTCCTGAGGGATCTCCTCCCAGACCTGGACTAAAGCATCCGCCAACTCCTGGACAGTCTGTGGTGTAACGTGGCGTTGGTGGATGGAGCGAGACATGATGTCCCAGATGTGCTCAATTGGATTCAGGTCTGGGGAACGGGCGGGCCAGTCCATAGCATCAATGCCTTCGTCTTGCAGGAACTGCTGACACACTCCAGCCACATGAGGTCTAGCATTGTCTTGCATTAGGAGGAACCCAGGGCCAACCGCACCAGCATATGGTCTCACAAGGGGTCTGAGGATCTCATCTCGGTACCTAATGTCAGTCAGGCTACCTCTGGCAAGTGGCGAATTTGCCAATCTTGGTGTTCTCTGGCCAATGCCAAATGTCCTGCACGGTGTTGGGCTGTAAGCACAACCCCCACCTGTGGACGTCGGGCCCTCATACCACCCTCATGGAGTCTGTTTCTGATCGTTTGAGTAGACACATGCACATTTGTGGCTTGCTGGAGGTCATTTTGCAGGGCTTTGGCAGTGCTCCTCCTGTTCCTCCTTGCACAAAGGCGGAGGTAGCGGTCCTGCTGCTAGGTTGTTTTCCTCCTACTGCCTCTTCCACGTCTCCTGATGTACTGGCCTGTCTCCTGGTAGCGCCTCCATGCTCTGGACACTTCGCTGACACAGAAAACCTTCTTGCCACAGCTCGCATTGATGTGCAATCCTGGATGAGCTGCACTACCTGAGCCACTTGTGTGGGTTGTAGGGAGGTCATACAGGCACGTGGAGGCCACAGACACTACTGAGCCTCATTTTGACTTGTTTTAAGGACATTACATCAAAGTTGGATCAGCCACATCAAAGTTGGATCAGCCTGTAGTGTGTTTCTCCGCTTTAATTTTGAGGGTGACTCCAAATCCAGACCTTCATGGGTTAATAAATTGATTTCCATTGATAATTTTTGTGTGATTTTGTTGTCAGCACATTCAACTATGTAAAGAACAAAGTATTTAATAAGAATATTTCATGCATTCAGATCTAGGATGTGTAATTTTAGTGTTCCCTTTATTTTTTTGAGCAGTGCAGAAAACACAGATTCGGCTAATGGGAAGAACAAAATAAATGCAACATTACCCTTTGACAAAACTTGAAGACTAATGTTACATTTCACTATTCTAGATGCATGTCCATCACAGGTAGAGGAAATTAACTCACAGATACCGGGTTCCCTATGAATTTAGGATGGACAGGACACTGGATTGATGGCTGGGATAGTCCCAGTAGAGATAAGACACACAGAATTTTTTTTAAGGGGTATAGACCAAGTAGAGAATCACTTCCCCGTAGTGCCCAATCCAGTTGTCAAATTTTTATAAAATCTTCTTCACATCTACAAACTCATCTGTCACCAACCTCTATTCTGTTTCTCTACAGTTTCCTCTTCATCTTTTGCATTCACACAGGGTGGTACAATACATGGACCCAAGTACAGTTCAAACTCCACATGCCTAGGTCCTTCAGAGTTCTGCCCAAACCCAGTATATCTCAACAGCATGATGACACCAGTATTACTGCAGTGTGCCTTGTCATGCACAAAGGGTGGAGAATGGGAATACTGGTGAAGGGAAATTTTGTATAGACACTGATATGCCTGTTGGTGAATGGCAAACCTGACATTTTCTTTTAAATTTTCTTCTTCTTTCTCTCCTCTAGAGATGTTTCTTTTTTCTTTTTCTTTTTGAGTTATGCTCATGGTACTCTACATTGCAAACACACGATAGAAAATTAAAATGCAAAAAATGTGTGTTCCCTGCAGGAAGAGGCAGTCTGGAGGACAAAGGGGTATGGCCAGGAGTCCTCAGGACTGTGGGCAGGTGGACACGGTAAGCCAGTAGCCCCCAGAGCATACCTTCCAAGTCTAGCTGAGGTGGCACACGATCTGACTCATCTAGGCAAAGAGGGTAGGTGCAGGCTGATGAGAGCCTACTGGCGTGCGCCAGGATTCTATTCTCATGCAGGTAAGAGAGCAATGACCTGTCTTACTTGCTTGAGGAAGAACATTGGTAAAGCAATACCAACAGAGCCATCCCATATCCCTCCTGCAGACGGATCTTTTCAGGAAATACAAATCGACTTCGTACAGTTAACACCCTTTAGGAATTATTGTTATGTATTGGTGTGCACTGATATTTTCTCAAACTGGGTAGAGGCATTTCCTGCCGCCACGGATGCTGCTGTGTTTACCGCAAAGAAAAATTGTGCAGAATTTTTTGTGTAGATAATGGTACCCCTAGAAGTAGGAGCAAAGCTTGAAATTGTACTATTGTGATCATAGATACTGCCACTAGTATTATGTAGCTTCGGAACCACTCCCAGATCTTCACTTAACGAATCACCCTCTTCGAAATTTGGTTTTGATATTTGTGTTTTTTTGGGGTTGTTTTTGTAGGACAACCTCATGTCATGATTGATCCGCACAATGATCAGAAATACACCAATGAGGTGACAGTACAGTACTTTATTGAGATGAGCCAGCATTTGAGAACTTGACAAAAGAACTTGAAACTGTTGATTGCTGGTATGCCAAATGCTAACTGTCTTGATTGTGAACCAAGAGACTGTGTGATTGTTCTTATGCTCAGGTTGCCTAATAGACAGGTGGGAAGGACCATACCAAGTTTTGTTGACAGCACTAAAGATCGCCGAAAGAGAGATTTGGGTCCACTCGTCCCACTGCAAGAAGGTCGCTGACCCGGACAGAACTCGTGACAAAGTAGTTTATTGCTCACATTCATCGAGTTTGTGTAGTTTGGTAACTGTGTGTTCCAAGTTAACTGTGTGTTCAAAGAGCAAGGTGGAGAGCAAAGTGAACTGTGTGTTCCAAGTGAACTGTGTGTCCAAAGAGCAAGGCAAAGAGAACCTCGTGTCACCAGAGACTCTGTTCCGTGAAGACTGAGAGGCGGCACTGTTGAACACTACCTGAGCGTACTAAAGGACTGCAGAAAGACCAGTCATTGTAATTGATTTGTTATGAACAAGAGTTGTTTTGTTCTTTCTCTTTTCTCTCTTTCCTGCTGACAAACATTTTCTTTCAGGATATTATATTTTTGCAAGGTTTTTTTTACGAGGAGTCGAGTGTGGGACTGGAACTGGTTCTGTAGGAAGGAGTGATCTCCTTATAGGATCCCAGGATTAGCCGATCAGTTTGTTAAAATCAGAGGAAAATCAAAGGTCTAGTAGTTATGGAGTTCAGAGGTAATCAGGAAAAATCAGACAATGGCTATTCATACATTGCAGATAAAGAGCTCATTAATATCTGTGGAAGAAAGGTTTATGAGTGGCTCTCCCCAAACTCCAAAGGTTTATGTTATTTAGGAAGGACACTGCTTATAACCCTTGTTCAATGATTAAACAGACCTAGCATACGTTCCAGAAATGGAAACAATGTTCAGAAAATGATAGGAATATGTAGATCATGAAAATTTTATATGTCACTGTCATGATTTGTTTGTGTCTTCTTCACCTACCCAGCAGAACCTCAATTGAATCCAAACATCAGTGTACAAAGACGTAGGTACATGTATGTGTGAAATGTTCGTCGCAAATCAGACATTATAGGCCAAAGCACTGTCCCAGCATACTCTATAGGTTGAATGTTGTCCCACAACCAACCAGTGGTCCCGTGACCGCCGAGTGCATATAGAGGATGTCTCGTCCTCCTCCCTGTCTTCCCCAAATATAGTCAAGCGTCTGATTTGCGAAATGCATACATACTTGTGTCTAGGTCACCGATTATGGTAAGAAATATTTTTTTCTTATGTTAATAAGTGATGGCAGTTATTGTTTACTGCCAAAGGGTGGACTGTCGAAGTCAAAAATATTACATAAAGAGAACATACAAACTACACACATATCAGTTGCTATACTTGCAAATAAGCGCAGCGAGCACAGCAATACATGGTAACACCCGCATTTACACGGACATGCCACAGAGATGGATTCGACACTTATTTCATACAGTACATAACTATCATAATATCAAGCGCCAGACATCATGATGATTTAAAATGATACATAATGAAGTAATGTCATGTATGTGTATTATTTGAAAGAAACCAGATAGACCGGTCATGTTTACTATTGAAGCAACCAGATTGATGTGTAGATTCATTTGATGCTTGTTGTGAAGTTGTGGGACATTGCAGCGGATAATTATGATTACATGTATAAAAGCTAAAATCACTTTTATTAGAACAATACAAAGACCAAACAGGTAGTGGACAGGAAACTCAGGCCGGCCCTTTGGACGTTCCCAAGGCTGAACCTGCTCAGCATATACAAAGAAACTAGTGATTCATCATGAATGAGAGAGAGTCCCCTCCCCCAAACTAGATAACACATTGCTGATCACACAGGAAAGCAGTTCCTGTTTTGGTCTCAGAGTTGCTGTAAGGTCGGAGACGATGATGGAGTTATTGCCAGCTCAGTTCCTGTTTTGGTCTCAGCGTAAGATGGAGTCCCGGCATGATTTTAGAGAAAGAGAAAGACATAAGCATTGAGGGAATGGTATTGTATCGCTGGCCTGTAACTGTATGTAACTGTATGTTTTAACTGCTTACTGTGTGAGTGTAACCATGTAACTATAGGTATACTGTACTTTGTAATATATATTGAATCCATATCCTTTTAATAACAAATATATACATCAATGAGCTTTGGAACTCAGATAATGTGTGGGTGTATTGTTTTCTCTTATGGGATGCAGTGTTTTGCGATGTATAGCGTACATTCATGGGATATGGTAATAAGAGGTGCAGGCATTTACAATATATATTAGAGCGGGCATTTTAAATATTTGTGAGAAATCAATTTGGCATTCATACTACTGAAAACCTTACTACACATCGGTCTTACAAATTACTCCTGAGTAGAGATGAGCGGGTTCGGTTCGCCGAGAACCGAACCCTACCGAACTCCACGTGTCAAACACGGTTCCGAGCCCGGCTCGGTTATTCCCGCCGGACTCGGAAAACCCGAATGAGGCAAAACGTCATCATCCCACTGTCGGATTCTCATGGGATTCGGATTCCATATAAAGAGCCGCGCGTCGCCGCCATTTTCACTTGGGCATTGTAGAGAGTACAGAGAGGACGTGGCTACGTTCTCTCAGTGTCAGTTCTCCGTATCAGTGCTCAGTATCAGTGCTCATTGTCTTGTGCTGCATCGTGCTGCTCAGTAATACTAGTACAGTGTCTTGTGCTGCATCTTGCTGCTGTAGGGTGTTGTGGTAGTAGTGTCCTGTGACTGTGCATCGGTCATCATCATTCCAGTCACAGTGGTATCTGGGGGGTGACAATTCCAGAGTGCTTTTGTTCCTCTCACTAATACTAGTACAGTGTCTTGTGCTGCATCGTGCTGCTCAGTGTCAGTTCTCAGTAGTATAATCAGTGCTCAGTATCACTGCTCAGTAGTATCATCAGTGCTCAGTATCACTGGTCAGTGCTCAGTGTCTTGTGCTGCATCCTACTGCTCAGTGTCAGTTATCAGTATCACTGCTCAGTAGTATCATCAGTGCTCAGTATCACTGCTCAGTAGTAGTATCATCAGTGCTCAGAATCACTGGTCAGTGCTCAGTGTCAGTGCACCTCTTTTTCTATTCTTTGCATTATGTGCATCGTGCTGCTCAGTGTCAGTTCTCAGTAGTATCAGTGCTCAGTATCACTGCTCAGTAGTATCATCAGTGCTCAGTATCACTGGTCAGTGCTCAGTGTCAGTGCACCTCTTTTTCTATTCTTTGCATTATGTGCTGTTTGGGGACTATTTTTTTTTTTAAAGTGCCATCCTGTCTGACAGTTCCGTATATATGTCCAGTGGTACTGCCGTTTTATATAATTCCCGACATTACTGCCATTTAATTCCAGTGATTTTGTCATTTTCTTCCAGTGATTTGGACCAATAATACCATTGATTAGAAAGAATAATTCCTGTGATACTGGCTTTTAATTCTAGTGATTTTGTCATTTTCTTCCAGTGATTTGGACCAATAATTCCATTGATTATAACGAATAATTCCAGTGATATTGCCTTATAATTCACATGATACTGGAGTCTAATTCTAGATGGGCCAGGTGTTTGTGTCGCTTAGCTTAGCCATCCAGCGACCTTGGTGCACCTCTTTTTTTCTTTGCATCATGTGCTGTTTGGGGACTATTTTTTTAAGTGCCATCCTGTCTGACACTGCAGTGCCGCTCCTAGATGGGCCAGGTGTTGGTGCAAATTTTAGGACTAAAAATAATATTGTGAGGTGTTCAGAATAGACTGGAAATGAGTGGAAATTATTGTTATTGAGGTTAATAATACTATAGGATCAAAATTACCCCCATATTCTTTGATTTTAGCTGTTTTTATGTTTTTTTCAAAAATCACCCGAATCCAAAACACATCCGAATCCAAAACCCGAAAGAGTGGTTTTGCCAAAACGCGTCCGAATCCAAAACACGACCGCGGACCCGAATCCAAAACCAAAACACAGAACACGAAAAAATAAGAATTTACTTACCGATAATTCTATTTCTCGGAGTCCGTAGTGGATGCTGGGGTTCCTGAAAGGACCATGGGGAATAGCGGCTCCGCAGGAGACAGGGCACAAAAAGTAAAGCTTTCCGATCAGGTGGTGTGCACTGGCTCCTCCCCCTATGACCCTCCTCCAGACTCCAGTTAGGTACTGTGCCCGGACGAGCGTACACAATAAGGGAGGATTTTGAATCCCGGGTAAGACTCATACCAGCCACACCAATCACACCGTACAACTTGTGATCAAAACCAGTTAACAGTATGATAACAGAGGAGCCTCTGAAAGATGGCTTCTTAACAATAACCCGAATTAGTTAACAATAACTATGTACAATTATTGCAGATAATCCGCACTTGGGATGGGCGCCCAGCATCCACTACGGACTCCGAGAAATAGAATTATCGGTAAGTAAATTCTTATTTTCTCTATCGTCCTAGTGGATGCTGGGGTTCCTGAAAGGACCATGGGGATTATACCAAAGCTCCCAAACGGGCGGGAGAGTGCGGATGACTCTGCAGCACCGAATGAGAGAACTCCAGGTCCTCCTTAGCCAGAGTATCAAATTTGTAAAATTTTACAAACGTGTTCTCCCCTGACCACGTAGCTGCTCGGCAAAGTTGTAATGCCGAGACCCCTCGGGCAGCCGCCCAAGATGAGCCCACCTTCCTTGTGGAGTGGGCCTTTATAGATTTAGGCTGTGGCAAGCCTGCCACAGAATGTGCAAGTTGGATTGTGCTACAGATCCAACGAGCAATCGTCTGCTTAGACGCAGGAGCACCCATCTTGTTGGGTGCATACAATATAAACAACGAGTCAGATTTTCTGACTCCAGCTGTCCTTGCAATATATATTTTTAATGCTCTGACAACGTCCAGTAACTTGGAGTCCTCCAAGTCACTTGTAGCCGCAGGCACTACAATAGGCTGGTTCAGATGAAATGCTGACACCACCTTAGGGAGAAAATGCGGACGAGTTCGCAGTTCTGCCCTGTCCGAATGGAAAATCAGATATGGGCTTTTGTAAGATAAAGCTGCCAATTCTGACACTCTCCTGGCAGAAGCCAGGGCTAGAAGCATGGTCACTTTCCATGTGAGATATTTCAAATCCACCTTTTTTAGTGGTTCAAACCAATGAGATTTTAGGAAGTCCAAAACCACATTTAGATCCCACGGTGCCACTGGAGGCACCACAGGAGGCTGTATATGCAGCACTCCCTTAACAAAGGTCTGGACTTCAGGGACTGAAGCCAATTCTTTTTGAAAGAAAATCGACAGGGCCGAAATTTGAACCTTAATAGATCCCAATTTGAGACCCATTGACAATCCTGATTGCAGGAAATGTAGGAATCGACCCAGTTGAAATTCCTCCGTCGGAGCACTCCGATCTTCGCACCACGCAACATATTTTCGCCAAATTCGGTGATAATGTTGCACGGTTACTTCCTTCCTTGCTTTAATCAAAGTAGGAATGACTTCTTCCGGCATGCCTCTTTCCTTTAGGATCCGGCGTTCAACCGCCATGCCGTCAAACGCAGCCGCGGTAAGTCTTGAAACAGACAGGGACCCTGCTGAAGCAAGTCCCTCCTTAGAGGTAGAGGCCACGGATCTTCCGTGATCATCTCTTGAAGTTCCGGGTACCAAGTCCTCCTTGGCCAATCCGGAACCACTAGTATCGTTCTTACGCCTCTTTGCCGTATAATTCTCAATACTTTTGGTATGAGAGGCAGAGGAGGAAACACATACACCGACTGGTACACCCAAGGCGTTACCAGCGCGTCCACAGCTATTGCCTGCGGATCTCTTGACCTGGCGCAATACCTGTCCAGTTTTTTGTTGAGGCGAGACGCCATCATGTCCACCATTGGTCTTTCCCAACGGGTTACCAGCATGTGGAAGACTTCTGGATGAAGTCCCCACTCTCCCGGGTGAAGATCGTGTCTGCTGAGGAAGTCTGCTTCCCAGTTGTCCACTCCCGGGATGAACACTGCTGACAGTGCTATCACATGATTCTCTGCCCAGCGAAGAATCCTTGCAGCTTCTGCCATTGCCCTCCTGCTTCTTGTGCCGCCCTGTCTGTTCACATGGGCGACTGCCGTGATGTTGTCCGACTGGATCAATACCGGTTTTCCCTGAAGCAGAGGTTCTGCCTGGTTTAGAGCATTGTATATTGCTCTTAGTTCCAGAATGTTTATGTGAAGAGACGTTTCCAGGCTCGTCCATACTCCCTGGAAGTTTCTTCCTTGTGTGACTGCTCCCCAGCCTCTCAGGCTGGCGTCCGTGGTCACCAGGATCCAATCCTGTATGCCGAATCTGCGGCCCTCCAATAGATGAGCACTCTGCAACCACCACAGAAGAGACACCCTTGTCCTTGGAGACAGGGTTATCCGTAGGTGCATCTGAAGATGCGACCCTGACCATTTGTCCAACAGATCCCTTTGGAAAATTCTTGCGTGGAATCTGCCGAATGGAATCGCTTCGTAAGAAGCCACCATTTTTCCCAGGACTCTTGTGCATTGATGTACAGACACCTTTCCTGGTTTTAGGAGGTTCCTGACAAGCTCGGATAACTCCTTGGCTTTTTCCTCCGGGAGAAAAACCTTTTTCTGAACCGTGTCCAGAATCATCCCTAGGAACAGCAGACGAGTTGTCGGCATTAACTGGGATTTTGGAATATTCAGAATCCACCCGTGCTGTTTTAGCACTTCTTGAGACAGTGCTAATCCCATCTCTAGCTGTTCTCTGGACCTCGCCCTTATTAGGAGATCGTCCAAGTATGGGATAATTAATACGCCTTTTCTTCGAAGAAGAATCATCATCTCGGCCATTACCTTTGTAAAGATCCGAGGTGCCGTGGACAATCCGAACGGCAGCGTCTGAAACTGATAGTGACAGTTTTGTACAACGAACCTGAGGTACCCCTGGTGTGAGGGGTAAATTGGAACGTGGAGATACGCATCCTTGATGTCCAAGGATACCATAAAGTTCCCCTCTTCCAGGTTCGCTATCACTGCTCTGAGTGACTCCATTTTGAACTTGAACTTCTTTATGTACAGGTTCAAGGACTTCAGATTTAGAATAGGCCTTACCGAGCCATCCGGCTTCGGTACCACAAAAAGAGTGGAATAATACCCCTTCCCTTGTTGCAGAAGAGGTACCTTGACTATCACCTGCTGAGAGTACAGCTTGTGAATGGCTTCCAACACCGTCTCCCTTTCGGAGGGGGACGTTGGTAAAGCAGACCTCAGGAAACGGCGAGGTGGATCTGTCTCTAATTCCAACCTGTATCCCTGAGATATTATCTGCAGGATCCAGGGATCTACTTGCGAGTGAGCCCACTGCGCGCTGTAATTTTTGAGACGACCGCCCACCGTCCCCGAGTCCGCTTGAGAAGCCCCAGCGTCATGCTGAGGCTTTTGTAGAAGCCGGGGAGGGCTTCTGATCCTGGGAAGGAGCTGCGTGTTGCTGTCTCTTCCCTCGACCTTTGCCTCGTGGCAAATATGAATAGCCCTTTGCTCTCTTATTTTTAAAGGAACGAAAGGGCTGCGGTTGAAAAGTCGGTGCCTTTTTCTGTTGGGGAGTGACTTGAGGTAGAAAGGTGGATTTCCCGGCTGTAGCCGTGGCCACCAAATCTGATAGACCGACTCCAAATAACTCCTCCCCCTTATACGGCAAAACTTCCATATGCCGTTTTGAATCCGCATCGCCTGTCCACTGTCGCGTCCATAAAGCTCTTCTGGCCGAAATGGACATAGCACTTACCCGTGATGCCAGTGTGCATATATCCCTCTGTGCATCACGCATATAAAGAAATGCATCCTTTATTTGTTCTAACGACAGTAGAATATTGTCCCTGTCCAGGGTATCAATATTTTCAATCAGGGATTCTGACCAAACTACCCCCGCACTGCCCATCCAGGCAGTTGCTACAGCTGGTCGTAGTATAACACCTGCATGTGTGTATATACTTTTTTGGATATTTTCCATCCTCCTATCTGATGGATCTTTAAGTGCGGCCGTCTCAGGAGAGGGTAACGCCACTTGTTTAGATAAGCGTGTTAGCGCCTTGTCCACCCTAGGAGGTGTTTCCCAGCGCTCCCTAACCTCTGGCGGGAAAGGGTATAATGCCAATAATTTCTTTGAAATTATCAGCTTTTTATCAGGGGCAACCCACGCTTCATTACACACGTCATTTAGTTCTTCTGATTCAGGAAAAACTATAGGTAGTTTTTTCATACCCCACATAATACCCTGTTTAGTGGTACCTGTAGTATCAGCTAAATGTAACGCCTCCTTCATTGCCAAAATCATATAACGTGTGGCCCTACTGGAAAATACGGTTGATTCGTCACCGTCACCACTGGAGTCATCGCCTGTGTCTGGGTCTGTGTCGACCGACTGAGGCAAAGGGCGTTTCACAGCCCCTGACGGTGTTTGAGTCGCCTGGACAGGCACTAATTGATTGTCCGGCCGTCTCATGTCGTCAAACGACTGCTTTAGCGTGTTGACACTATCCCGTAGTTCCATAAATAAAGGCATCCATTCTGGTGTCGACCCCCTAGGAGGTGACATCCCCATATTTGGCAATTGCTCCGCCTCCACACCAATATCGTCCTCATACATGTCGACACACACGTACCGACACACAGCAGACACACAGGGAATGCTCCTAATGAAGACAGGACCCACTAGCCCTTTGGGGAGACAGAGGGAGAGTTTGCCAGCACACACCAAAAGCGCTATATATATATCAGGGATAGCCTTATAATAAGTGCTCCCCTATAGCTGCTTTGTTATATAAAAATATCGCCATAAATTTGCCCCCCCTCTCTGTTTTACCCTGTTTCTGTAGTGCAGTGCAGGGGAGAGACCTGGGAGCCGTCCTGACCAGCGGAGCTGTGAGAGGAAATGGCGCCGTGTGCTGAGGAGATAGGCCCCGCCCCTTTTCCGGCGGGCTCGTCTCCCGCTATTTTGAGAAATCAGGCAGGGGTTAAATATCTCCATATAGCCTCTAGGGCTATATGTGAGGTATTTTTAGCCTTTATAGGTACTCATTTTGCCTCCCAGGGCGCCCCCCTCCCAGCGCCCTGCACCCTCAGTGACTGCCGTGTGAAGTGTGCTGAGAGGAAAATGGCGCACAGCTGCAGTGCTGTGCGCTACCTTTAGAAGACTGCAGGAGTCTTCAGCCGCCGATTCTGGACCTCTTCTGTCTTCAGCATCTGCAAGGGGGCCGGCGGCGCGGCTCCGGTGACCATCCAGGCTGTACCTGTGATCGTCCCTCTGGAGCTTGATGTCCAGTAGCCAAGAAGCCAATCCATCCTGCACGCAGGTGAGTTGACTCCTTCTCCCCTCAGTCCCTCGCTGCAGTGATCCTGTTGCCAGCAGGAATCACTGTAACATAAAAAACCTAGCTAAACTTTCTCTAAGCAGCTCTTTAGGAGAGCCACCTAGATTGCACCCTTCTCGGCCGGGCACAAAAATCTAACTGGAGTCTGGAGGAGGGTCATAGGGGGAGGAGCCAGTGCACACCACCTGATCGGAAAGCTTTACTTTTTGTGCCCTGTCTCCTGCGGAGCCGCTATTCCCCATGGTCCTTTCAGGAACCCCAGCATCCACTAGGACGATAGAGAAATGCCCGCTGCACATCTCTACTCCTGAGATATTTTTTTCTCTTTAATCTGTCTTTTCTCTTCCTGACTTTTTCACCATAATGCCAGTGGCTGCAGTATGCAAATAGGAGGACACACTAGGGTGTTTGGCGCCCCCCTACAAACTATAAATTTGTGCTCTCCCTCCCTCCTGTACTTTAGAAAAGCACTGTGCGTGCTGAAGGAGCAACACGGCAAAAAAGGGGTGTGGTCTCAAGAGGAAGGTGCGTGGCCACACAATATTATTATTATTATCTATATACAATAGCGCACACATATTTTGCAGTGCTTTACAGAGAATATTTGGCCATTCTCATCAGTCCCTGCCCCAGTGGAGCTTACAATCTATATTCCCCACCTCATGTACGCGCACACACATTTATACTAGGGTTAATTTTGTTGGGATCCAATTAACCTACCAGTATATTTTGGATTGTGGGAGGAAACTGGAGTACCTGGAGGAAACCCACGCAAGTATGGGGAGAATATACAAACTCCAATAATACCCCATTCCAAATTACACCACAAAGTAGCACAATCTTATTCACAGTACACCACACATAGTGCCCCTGATTGGTATTACACCACATAGTAATGCCCCTTATTCACGTTACATAACACAGTAATACCCATTATACAAAATTCCCACTTTAGCAGCGCCCCATATACACATAATGCCCAGAGTAGTAGTGTCCCTTATCCAATGCCCACAGTAGTGGTGCGCAATATACACACAATGCCCAAAGTAATAGTGCCCCTTATACACAATTCCCTCAGTAGTAGTGCCACTTATACATATAATGTCCACAGTAGTGCTGCTTATACACATAATGCCCTCAGTAGTAGTGCCGCTTATACACATAATGCCCACAGTAGTAATTTCCCTTACACATAATGCCCACAGTATTCCACTTACACATTTTATCACATATACACAGCAAAGGTGGATCCAGAAAAAAATACAAAGCATGCACCATGATAAGGGAAGGGGGGAGGTTAGTGGTACTTGGTACCAGAAAAGGGCCATGGACTAACTACAAGGGGCATGGAAGAGGGACATACACAGGGTGACAGTGACATATATACATGGTGTAACGGATTAGACATACTCAGAATGACACAGGGACATATGCATGGGGTGACAGAGGGACAAATGCGTGAGGTGACTGAGGGACGTATGCAGGTGGCAGAGGGGCATATATGTGGGGTGACAGAGGACAAACAGTACACATGGAGACAATGCATGTACCCGCCCCCCCTCCCCCCTCTTAATCCAGATAGGACAGCCCCCATATTATTTTTGCCCTTACCCCATTAGCCACAGACCTGGCTGGCCACCACTGCAGTGTGTTTCCTGGCTACGCAGAGTCCTATGCTTTGTGTTCCGGCTGGCTGAAGTTAACAGCCAATGGAAGCAGGCAGCGTCTGTTGGGGCTCCAAGAAGCTGCTGGGTCCTAGTGCCTGGTGGCTATCTCTCTTCCCACCGGCAGGGCTGTGGCAATTTACAGGTGCAGCCAGGAGGAGAGGGGACGGGGGGGGGGACGACACTGGAGGGGAGGTCCGCACTTCACCTGCTGCCGCTGACTGTCGTGGAGTTTGATAGCTGCAGCAGTGGCCAGCAGCACGCACGTCCCCGCAGACAGCAGCAAGGCACCAGAACAGGGACAGCATCTCTCCAGGCTGGCGCCTCCCTGCTTTGCATACCCTTGCTTGGGTGGCACCAGGCCTGAACACACTTAATGTACACGTAATGTACATAGAAAAGTAGCAACTGCTCTGTGCTTTGCTAAAATAAAAAAATCAGTGGTTACAGACATTCCTCTCTAATAAACACAGACAAAGATTTATTCTGAGGCTGAGCTTTGAATACCAAAGTACAGTAGTCTCTTAAATTGGATTCACAAAATTGCACATTTGTAAAGAAATTTCTGTCTTGTTGTAGACATTCTGTTGTACTGTGATGATGTGATCCATTTGAGGGTGATTAATCTACCTTAAAACTGAGCTGTGAAGTGGCCCGTTTGGGTATTTGTTGTCTCAGAGCTGTTGCTCAGCTTTTTTGTAGATGAAAGTGAAGGTCATCTTTTCTGTTAACTCAATCCCCTCTCATCTGAGACACATAGATAGCACAACTGTAAACAACTTACTGTGAAATCTGCATTTAAACTCCTGGATAAATCACAGAGGACCAAATAAAAATGCATTTATACAAGTGATAATAGATTCTCAAAGAGTGTTACTGTATCATTGTAGAATACACTTTTGTACAGTATGTATTTTCCTGTATGTTGTTTATTAACTGTATAAAGATTGAGGTTAGCTATAAATGTTGCCAGGGGTGGATAGGGAATTTAAAAAGGCCCTGGAATGTGGCCTTGTGTAGGCAAGACCAAATAAACTATAGGTATTGCCAATTCAAAATTAGACTGGGTTATCACACCATTATCTCCCACTACTGGGGTGGTAGGCAGAGCTGGATTAAGGCTTTGGGGCCACAGGTATTGGGTCATAGTGTGCAGGCTCCTCATCTGGTTGTACACCAAATTCTCCAACCTACAATATTAAAAGAAAAACAGGAGCGCCTCCTTGTGCAATAATGTGGTAATACCACCAAAGTTTATATATACCAAATTGAAATGGACCCGTACCAAATTAAATATTTCAAAAGTCTTATCTCAGGTTCTTGTAATGATCCACATGAGGTGATAAGCCATATAAAGGATAACATTTTTTAATACAGATCCAAAGTACATGAAAGATAAAATACAAAAACAAACATAGTGTAGTCCATTTAACAACCAGGACACAAAAACATGAGTAAATGCCCGTAATGACCCCTGAGGAAGACAGAAGGAAGAGACATAGCTCATCCTGGTCATTACCCCTGAGGAAGTCAGAAGTATGCGACATAGTTCCTCCTGGACAAAACGCGTTGGGTGGTAACTGCCGGTTGCCACTGTTCAGATAAACTTTCATTTCTTTAAATATATGTACGGGCATTTACTTATACTTTTGTGTACTGGTTGTTAATGGGACTACACAATTTATGCACATATATAGTTTACATACTGTCTCTCTCTCTCTCACACACACACACGCGCACATAGTCATATACTTATATACATACTATCACACAAGTCATAAACATGTAATCATACATTCACACACATACACATAGTCACATACTTATACATATAGTATCCCCCCTCCTCCCTCTTACACATATACAAATACAGTCAGTGGCGTGCAGTGAGGTCAGTGGCTGGGGAGGCACAAGCAGCTAACATCCCCCCCCCCCCCCCTCCCCAATAGAGTGGGGGGGGGGGGGGGGGGGGGGAAGTGTAGCCCCCCCCCCCCCCCTACATTCGTGAAACCAGCACCAGGCAGAACAAGCCAGGGGGGATAATGCCATATCAGGGGAGACACTCGGTATGGGGTCCCCCTGCCATAACATTAATCTGCCCCCCCAAAACTAGTCAGCCCAGGGCTGGAATTCCTCGGAAGTGGGGACCCCAAAAAATAAAAATGGGGTCCCCCTCCCAAGCAACAACCAGCACTGGGCTGATAGCCCAGTGCTATACTCCGCACCCCTGGTGGCGGTGGGTGCGGGGTTCATTGTTAATATTGTTCTTTACAGGTGGCCTACAGGTCCCAGCAAGCCTGCCCCAGCATGCTGGCACTTGGAGAACCACAAGTGCCAGCATGCCCGGATATATAAATGGCCCGCTGGCACCTGTGGTCCACCTGTAAAAAACAGTAATATTGTTCTTTACAGGTGGCCAACAGGTCCCAGCAAGCCTGCCCCAGCATGCTGGCACTTGGAGAACCACAAGTTTCAGCATGCCCGGACATAAATGGCCTGCTGGCACCTGTTGTGCACCTGTGAAGAAAATATTAAAATAAAAACTCCACACAGTCTTTAAAAAAAAGTTTATTTGACAGGGTCTTCACCTGGGGGCGGCAGCCTTTAAGCTCTTTTGCATGGTCGCCGCCTTCTCAGGGCTTCCGGCGTCTTCACCTGGGGGGGCGCCACCTCCCCAGGGCTTCCAGCGTCTTCCTCCGGCGTCTTCACATGGGAGGCGGCGGCCTTAAAGCTCTTTTGCATGGCCACCGCCTTCCCCAGGGCTTCCAGCGTCTTCACCTGGTGGGCGATGGCGGCTGCTAAGCTCTTTTGCATAGCCGCCGCCCATCCAGTACTTCCGGCGTCTTCTGCCTTCAGTAGGTCTTCTCCGCTCCTACTCCGCTGTCGGACTGACAGCCGCTCCCTCGCGCTGACTTATATAAGTCAGCCGGAGGGGGCAGGGCGATGACGCAGCGAGCTGTGATTGGCTCACGGTGGCCATCTTGAATTTCAAAAATGACGCTGAGGCGCCATTTTTGAAATTGGTACCGCTCCGCTGCCCAAACTCTGCGCCTCCGCCGCCTGCACCTCCGCCGACGCCCACACCAGTGATTGACAGCGGATCCAGTGACGGATCCGCTGGCCAATCACTGTGGCCTCACTGACAGGGGCGTGCTTTCATGGGTTGAATGCACGTCCCTGTGTTAAAGCGGCACCTCTAATGGTGCCGCTTTGCCATGTTATTTCAATGGGCTATTAATGCCCATTGCTAGGCCCCGCCCGCGCCCGCCCCCCGCTCCCCATACCTTTCCCTTTATGACCGGGAGGCACCACGATCGGTGCCTCCCAAACACATTTACACAGGAGTAATTATTAGGATAATATAAAGCAGATACTCATGACACAGAATATGTGTCATAAGTATCTTCTTTATATTATTTTAATCATTAATGACAGGGGAGGCACTGCCTCCCCTGACTGCACGTCCCTGGATACAGTAGTGTTCTATTCTCCTCCCTCTTACATCCCTCCACCATCACTGGGTGGGCACAGTGTCTGCATCTGCTCCTATCCTGCTTCCTCCCTTCCTCTCACTAGAGATGGCCATCGACCATCAATTATTAAAAATCATCGATGGTCTATGACCGATGGTAACTACTTTTACCATCAATGAGGGAGAACCAGATGGTTTCCCACCATCGATGATAAAAAGCCATCAAATATTTTTGTTTCTCTTCAGGGTGTTGGGTATATGGACCATAGCTCTCCCCCTGACACCCACGAAGCCATTCGCTCAATACTAAAGTAAGGCTGACCATCAATGGTTCCCTTACAGATGGTTTACCACCATCAAGGTTATCCATCGATGGTAACCATTGATGGATAACCCACCGATGGCCATCCCTACCTCTCACATCCATGCAGCTAAGCCTCCAATGCTCGGACTCCACCACCCTGTCCTGTGCAATTTATACAGCTTGCAGTGCATTTTTGCACTGCAGCTGTAACCAAAGCTTGGGGCCTGTATCCCCCCTTAATCTGGCTTTGGTGGTAGGTAAATGGTAAACGCAATGATGGCAGGCATTTTAGAAACCTAAACAGGGACCTAATAATACAGAGATCAACAAACAATAAGAGGAGCATCCCATAGACCAATATACAATATAAAGATCATTCCAGAGACCACCATATAATACAGAGAGCACAAGGGCATATCTATCAAGAGGAAGAGACCTGTGTGCAGTCTCCATTTGAGCCCCCTCCATTCCAGCCGGCAGCGCTGCAGTGAGCGCTAATAGATTCTGTCGCTCTGCCAGAGAATTCTGTGCATGCAAAACGTTGGTAAATTGGTCGCCATGCCATTTTCCCAATGATTTGGTGGTGATGCCGCTGTTGACGCGGGACTCCGGTATGATTAGTATTGAAAAAATTGGTGCAGGGTGTGCGGTATGGATGGTGCCTATTTTAAAAACAAGGGGACATATTCCAGGAAACTGGTATACTTAAATGTGCTGCACCAAAAGCAAACAACAAGATGCATTCATTTTTTAAACTACATTTGTAAATTACAGTTATAATTTGGTTAGTTGATGGCAGCCCCTTTTTCTTGTATATCATAAGTGACTCTATGGGGGGTATCCAATTAGCCGTGATGCTGCTGCGATTGCAGCTACGGTTATAGCAGTTATCTCCTGAAAAATCAGCATGTCGCGTCTTGCGCGCTCCCATTTATCGCACCTATCCTATTCCAAGATGGCGATAATGGGATTCGCGCGATAATTCTAGTTGGCAAAACCATAGATAGTTATAGGAGAAAATGGGGAAATCTGCCTGTACCCCCAAAAAGCAAAACTGATAGGTGAAAAATTATAGAAGTCTATTAATGGCCATAATAAAACTATTTGGTGTAATTAAATTGGGTCAAATTGCTGTTATATGCATTTCTTTAAAAATGTGAAAAAATTATAGAAAACTATTTTTTTCCAGCAAAATAAGTGCTCTCATTAAATTTGGGATACATAAAAATGGGTATAAGTATATATTTGATTTATTTTAGGGGACTTTTTAAAAAAAGTGGAAACGGACCGATTACTCCCACCTGCAAGCCTAAAACACTTGTACCACTCATAAAGCACCCTATACCTATCCCATACCTTGTACGTCAGTTTCCATCACTTTGTATTTTTGACCCCAAAAAGGACATGTCATTATTGGGCAATTAAAAATAATGAAAATATCTAAGTGCCTAATTAGTCATTCAGGGGCACTGGTGTATTTATAAAGGGTGCAGTGTGCGCGGTGCACACGAGCCCTTGGGGTCCAGGGGAGCCTACACCGCACATCCTGCTTACCCTCCGGAGTCCCGCACTGCAGCAGCAACGCTGCCGAACGCAATGGGAAAATAGCACTGAGCCATTTTCCCGGTGTTTCGCCCAAGCGCAGTAGAAAAATCACTGGAAAATGGGCACTGCTTCATTTTCCCAGAGATCTGCACAAGCGTTTTAGACTCTGGGACAGCGCTTTAGACTCTGGGACAGCGCTAGTGCCCAGAGCTAAGTTCTGCCGCCAGCTAGAAAGAAAGGGGCCCAGAAGGAGCCTGCACGGGCCTCCTCCTCTCTAGAAATACCCCTGTTCAGGGGGATGTCCCAGGTGTTCTGAACCTAGTCCTGACATTTTGAATTTAAAATAGGGATTATGCACTACTTATCCCCTGCTCAGGTGATGGTGAAGAGAAATTTGCGATAAACTCTATGGAGAGTTATCGGCGATAACGTTTCGCAGCTAAGTAGATACTAAGTTATCACAAACGGGATAAAATATCGAGACAACGCGTTATCGCGGCTAATTGGATACCCCCTATATATATTTTTCAGAGTATGTCTTGCAGAATAAAACAAAGGTAATCCCATATCCGGCTTTGCATGCTTAAATAATTCATTTAGGTAAGTAATGTTATTATTTTTTACTATGACTTTTATAAGTATTTATAAAGCATTAATATATTCTGCAGTGATGTAAAACATGAGAAACTGTAATACAAAATTGCACATAAAAGTACACCATGAGAAAACCATTCAGGATAAGAAAGTTATAGAGGGATACCTAGAATTTGACGGCAGATAACAACCAATTGGTCCATCTAGTATACCTCTACTTTATCCTTTATGATGGCCATACACTAGTATGATATTGCATACGAATGTACGATTTAGACGCGTCGTATGATGAATTGTGTGCACATCGTACGTGTTTTGGGTATGATTACGATGCGATGCGTGGCCCTGTGGGTTGAATGTCGCATGCTCAGATCCTATGTGCAACCCATATTATCCGTAGTAATCGTATGCACATCGTACCTTGTTTTATGCACATTCAATGCAGTGACGTGCAGTGAGGTCAATGGCTGAGGAGGCACTGGCTAGTATCCCCAAGGGGGTGGGGCAATGATGCGGTGAGCCGCGTTCGGCTTGCTGTGTCTATCTTGAATTTCAAAAATTCAAATTCCTGTGGCAATTTGCATGCCGACCACTTTACAAGGGATATATTTATGGTAAGTTATGGAAAACTTTTTAACCTATTTGATTGGAATTGTAGTTAATAAAACGTAACTTTTATTATATATCATTTCAATACAATGTGAGAAATGTAAAAAAACTTAACATTTAAATAAATTGTATTAGACCACTTGCTTAACGGATCATTTTGAGTAAGTAATATACATCTCTTAAATACGTATTTTCTTATTAATACGTGTACGGTGATATTTTAGATTCAAATGGTCACTAACCCAATAAATGGATTTTGTAAATATTTATTAGTTTTGTGGTTTTCCCACTGTGGTAAGGAGCTCCTTCATTTTCTGGAGTTCTTAATAAAGGGCTTATCCTAATAGCATGAGGGTATATATGAGTACCCAATTCTCATACAGTTATATATCTATAATAGTTGACAGAGCTTCAATCTATAGTATACAAGGCATTCACACTATGGGCACGATTCAATTCGGTGACAGATGAACAGTGCCGGGAATTAGCTCCTGGCACTATTCAATATAGCGCCATGTGACACCCAATGACGGGGTTTCTTCTCGCGCCTCCGAAGCGATACTGATTTCTGCCCTTAGTGCGGCAAAAACAGTGTCACGCCGGGTGCTCAATTCGGAGAATGCCCGTTCTCCCGACAAAATACCCTGTTTAGTCTGGGAGAATGGGCATTCTCTTTTCAATAAACAAAGCCTTTATCCAATACTCTCTGACACATATACCGTGCCCAAAACAACAGAGAGCAATAAACTCACTCTGGATACCTCCTTAAAGGTTTCACTTTAATACATAGGGTGTGCATGTGCAAAAACATGTGAAACAAATGAGATTTTTATGCAGAGGATGGTGGATGAGAGAGCTGAAGGGACTACTGAGGAGAAAGAAAGATGTAGAGGGCACTTCTACTCTGTCCTGATATAGTAGGACCAGGGCCGGTGCAAGGTTTCTCGGCACCCTAGGCAAATCTTAAGCCTATAATCATGGAGAGGGGCAACTGGGATAACTGTCTCCTGAGAGAAGAAGCTCGGATGATATATGAATTGGGGACCCTATCGCCAAAGGGACTAAATGCAGAAATTGAACTTCATCTATTTCTTTGCGACTAAATATACCCCACATACTCTATAGCCTATTATACAACAACAGCTATTTTGAAAATCTCCATCCTACAGTCTACCCCAAATAAAATAATCAGTTTTAGAGCTCATCCCAAATAAAAGAATTAGGGGGACATTTACTAAGCAGTGATAAGAGTGGAGAAGTGAGCCAGTGGAGAAGCTGCCCCATCAACCAATCAGCAGCTCTGTATAATTTTATAGTATACAAATTATAGATGTTACTTCAGTGCTGATTGGTTGCCATGGGCACTTCTCCACTGGCTCACTTCTCCGCTTTTATCACTGCTTAGTAAATGTCCCCCTATGTCTACAGCATTCTATATTATGGGATAATGTACATTTGTATATTTGTTTAATAGTAATTTTTAAAAGTATATGTAGATCTGTTAGAGTATATATATATATATATATATATTTATATATGAAAAGTGTGCGTATGTTGGTGTTATATGTTATATGTCTATGTCTATAAAATTACGATTGGGACTAAAAATGATTTATCCATATCCCAATATGGTATAAACTTGTTGATAAATCAGCCCCTTAATGCCATGCCTTGGGTGGATTACATATAATTGACAATTATATACATTGAAAATATAAGTAAAATCTGCTCTAGCCCATATTTTGCCTAAATTCAACAGCATGAATTAAATAAATAGTATAATCTGCATTACCTCACTCGGGATCCGGCCAGGATCCATACGGTCGGGATCCCAGCAGTCAAATTACTGACACCGGAGTTCCAACACTGCTCAGAGCGCCAGCATCCCAATTGGGATCGCAATCTGGTGCCTGCATCCCAACAGCCGAGATTCTGAACGAGTGACTGTCGGGCTGCCGGAGAAGTAAGCCGTGGTGGGGGGTTGGGGGGTTGTCGGTCAAGGGTTAGTTTTAGCCTGCTGTAAGGGAGGGTTAGGGTTAATGGGGCAGGGTTACCGGTATCCGGTCTTTAGGTCGACACTCATTAGGTCGACCACTATTGGTAAACATGGTCATTAGGTCGACATGGAAAAAATTTGACATGAGTTTTTCACATTTTTTTTTTATTTTTTACTTTTTCATACTTTACGATCCACGTGGACTACAATTGGGAATGGTAACCTTGCCCGAAGCATGGTGAGCAAAGCGAGCCATGCGAGGGGACACGGTGCAATTGGGGTTCCCGGTCACTTTATGACGAAAACAACACCAAAAAACCCATTAAAAAAATCCATGGCGACCTTGTCGGCGGGTATCTGACGTCAATTCCGGGACCTTCGTCGCTGCAACTATCGCACTGAATAAGTAACTACAGGGCTGGTCTTGTTTTGCACAAAATGTTTTTGTACCACTCGGCTGCACAGGCGTTCGCACACTTGCAAAGCCAAAATACACTCCCCCGTGGGCGGCGACTATGTGTTTGTACGGCTGCTAAAAGTAGCTAGCGAGCGATCACCTCGGAATGACCCCCATTAGCTTTAGAACTCTGCCCAGCTTACTGAAATTTGGAACATTGACTGTGTGAACACCAAAGCCTATTAGACATTCATTTGAATACTGAAAAGCTGAAACATTTTTAATGCAACACTATACCAATATTCCCATGAACAGTAAATGACTCATTCCACCCACCAGCTCAACCCCAATCTCTTTCAAGGTTTAATCACGCATTAGAAAATTCTCATTGATTTCAGCATCCTAAATGTTGAAAAGATCAGCGTTTTTTTTTATTGAGAGTGTATAATATTATTTTAGCCCTGATGCACTTGAATGTGACTGAACGTCGATCACTACTGCAACTTGTATAAATTTCCACTAACAGAATTGGCTACAGTTACAGTTTTCTAATGAGTTTTGGAATGATTTTAAAGTAGCTGTATACGTGGAATACATATGAGCTGGACACTGGGTAAACTCATCATATCCTTCAAAACTCATCACACATACTCTGTTGGAACCAATGCCAAGATTATGACATAGGCAGTTTAAAGGATGGATGTAAGTACATACAGCTGCCTAAGTGCAATTGGTGGCCAAAATGCAATGATAGGGTTAGTGCAGATGGCGTTAATCCCATCATGCTCTTCTGCTTGAGCTGTGCTGTGTTCATCTGCCATTGGAGGGTATAAGATGTAACTAAAACACAGCTTATCAGGGCATCACTATGATGATACCAATGTGGTCATTCAGGGAAAAGCAGAGCGATTTCCTGCAGTATATATTTTTTTCCATCTATGGTGGTCATTCCGAGTTGATCGCAGCCAGCAACTCTTTGCTGCTGCTGCTGCGATCAACTAGTCCACGCCTATGGGGGAGTGTATTTTAACTTTGCAGGGCTGCGAACGCTTGTGCAGCCCTGCTAAGCTAAAAAAATTTCAAGCAGAAGTAGACCAGCCTTATACCTACTTACCCTGTGCGACGATCTCTGCGATGCTTGAGCCGGCTTTGATGTCAGACATCCGCCCTCCGTTCTCCTGGACACGCCTGCGTTTTCCTTGCCTTTCCCCGAAAACGGTCTCCAACGGTCCGGATCCGCCCAGGTACGCCTTCTTCTTGTCAATCTTCTTTGTGGTCGGCTCTGCGACCGCCTCCTTCGTTAGACGCGACGTAACCCGGAGACCACTATCGCCGGGCAACGTCGCACACGCGCATTGCGGCTGCCGTGCATGCATATTCCCGACCCGTTCGCACCGCAGCGACTAACTGCTGTGTGCGAATGGGTCAGAATGACCCCCTATGTCCATTGAGCATGCACCATTAGTTCAGGCTTGCCTACCCTCCCGCATTCAGCGGGAGGCTCCCGATTTTTAAATGAGGCTCCCGCTGCCCCGCATACCTAGAGAGTCCTTCCGGATTTTGAGGGTCCATCGTTGAAAATCTGGACTGCGCATGCGCAAGTCCGGAGATCGGGAGGCGGGGCCTGCACGGCAGACTTCAGAGTCGGCCACCGCAGGGTTGTGTGCAATGGTTTCTTCCCTGCCCTGTAGTGTACACAGAGGGGCAGAGCTTTGCTTCCTGGTTGCTGGCCCCTCCCACCACACTGAGTTAGATGGCAGCGTGTATCAGTAACTTTCTTCCTCCTGCTCCTCGATAGGGTGTGCATGCGATGTGCTGCCTTCCCACAGCCCCACACTGTCCTGGGGCCGGCTCCCAGTCCTTACAGGTAGGAGCAACATAGTCAGGTGGGTGCTGTGTGGAATAGGTGTTGTGTGTCCTGTAATGTGGCACTGGGTGTAATATTGGGGGGCTGTGTTGCAGTGTGTAAGCTAGTACAGGGTGTAATATGGGGAGGAGGTATGTATAATGTAATGTGCTGGGTGTAATATGGGGGAGGGGGGTGTGTGTATAATGTAATGTGCTGGGTGTAATATGGGGGAGGGGGTGTATGTATAATGTAATGTGTTGGGTGTAATATTGGGGAGGGGGTATGTATAAAGTAATGTGCTGGGTGTAATATTGGGGAGGGGGTATGTATAATGTAATGTGCTGGGTGTAATATGGGGGAGGGGTGTGTGTATAATGTAATGTGCTGGGTGTAATATGGGGGAGGGTGTGTGTGTATAATGTAATGTGCTGGGTGTAATATGGGGGAGGGGTGTATGTATAATGTAATGTGCTGGGTGTAATATTGGGGAGGGGGTATGTATAATGTAATGTGCTGGGTGTAATATGGGGGAGGGGTGTGTGTATAATGTAATGTGCTGGGTGTAATATGGGGAAGGGGGTGTGTGTATAATGTAATGTGCTGGGTGTAATATGGGGGAGGGGTGTATGTATAATGTAATGTGCTGGGTGTAATATGGGGGAGGGGTGTGTGTATAATGTAATGTGCTGGGTGTAATATGGGGAAGGGGGTGTGTGTATAATGTAATGTGCTGGGTGTAATATGGGGAAGGGGGTGTGTGTATAATGTAATGTGCTGGGTGTAATATGGGGGAGGGGGTGTGTGTATAATGTAATGTGCTGGGTGTAATATGGGGGAGGGGTGTATGTATAATGTAATGTGCTGGGTGTAATATTGGGGAGGGGGTGTGTGTATAATGTAATGTGCTGGGTGTAATATGGGGGAGGGGTGTATGTATAATGTAATGTGCTGGGTGTAATATGGGGGAGGGGTGTGTGTATAATGTAATGTGCTGGGTGTAATATGGGTGTGGGGGTGTGTGTATAATGTAATGTGCTGGGAGTAATATGGGGGAGGGGGATGTTTATAATGCAGGGTTGCCTACCCTCCCGCATTACGCGGGAGGCTCCCGTTTTTTAAACTACCCTCATGTTGCCCCGCTAAACCACCGGGTCCTCTTGCTTTTCCTGCACTGCCCGCAGAAAATGTGGACAGCGCATGCGTGAGTCACGGATGGCAGGGGGGCGGAGCCTGCACGGTGACGCCATTATCTGAATGTCCTTTTTATTTAAATGCCAGGATCCGCTCCCTACAACCCCGCCCACTGTGGCTCATTTAAATAACATGCTGCCCACATCATGAGTCATCTGTGCAGGCCACGCCCCCGGCATTCCTGATCACGCATGTGCAGATTGCATTTTCGGGCGAGTCTAGCCAGGGGCGGGCCTGCATGGATGACGTCATGATGTGGGCGGCATGTTATTTAAAGACCGGTCACTGCAGGGGTGATTAATGTATGATGAGATCCAGGAGAGATGTGAGAAGGTGTGAGAGTGAGATCTGAGAGCGGGGTTAGGGTGTGAGAGATGGGTGAGGGTGGGATCTGGGAGCTTGGTGCGGATGAGATGGAGGAACAGGGTGAGGGTGTAATCATGGAGCTGTGTGGTGACTGGGCTGGTGGTGGCTCAATAAGGTTCTGGGTAGTGGTGGCTGCATAGGAAAGAAGTTGACTGGTGTCTCCAGCGCAGACTTGCCTACCCTCCTGCATTCAGCAGGAGGCTCACGTTTTTTACATGAGCCTCCAGCTGCCCTGGAAATCTTCTGGGTTCTCCCGGTTTTTCAATAGCTAGTGAAAGTACGGACTGTGCATGCGCCAGTCTGGAAGTGCCGGGGGAGGAGCCTGCTCGGGAGACGTCATGATGGGCGATGTCCTGTTACTCAAATGCCGGCCACCGCAGGGTTATGTGTAGCGGTGGCCGCATAGCAGTTCGCAGCGGCAGGGGAGTCTGTCTTTGCACCACAGAAGCAACGGCAACAGTGGCAGTGACGGCGGCCCCATCAGCAGCAGCACAGCAGTGGTGGCCTCTTTGAAATATAAGGTAAATAAACCTTTGGTGTGCGTGTGGCTGGGCTGCGGAGGGCAGGGCTTGGCTGGAGACAAAGAACATAGTGGGTGCTGAGTTTAAACTCCGCAGGTTACCAGCATTAGTCCCTTTGTTATTGCCCAATGACCTGCAAGTCCAAGTTGTCTAACATTTATCTTAGGGGGAGCACTGCTAGTGTCATAGTGTCAGTATTATAGGGATAGGGTCAGTGTCATAGTATAGAGTCAGTATTATAGGGATAGGGTCAGTGTCATAGTATAGAGTCAGTATTATAGGGATAGGGTCAGTGTCATAGTATAGGATCAGTATTATAGGGATAGGGTCAGTGTCATAGTATAGGGTCAGTATTATAGGGATAGGGTCAGAGTTATAGTATAGGGTTGTAGGGATAGGGTCAGCGTTACAGGGATAGGGTCAGAGTTATAGTATGAGGTCAGTGTTATAGGAATAGGGTCAGTATTTTAGGATAGGGTCAGCGTTATAAGGATAGGGTCAGTGTTATAAGGTTTGGGTCAGAGTTACAGGGATAGGGTCAGCGTTACAGGGATAGGGTCAGAGTTATAGTATGAGGTCAGTGTTATAGGGATAGGGTCAGCGTTATAAGGATAGGGTCAGCGTTATAAGGATAGGGTCAGAGTTACAGGGATAGGGTCAGAGTTACAGGGATAGGGTCAGAGTTATAGTATGAGGTCAGAGTTATAGGGATAGGGTCAGCGTTATATGGATTAGGGTCAGGCTTGTCATGTTTTAGCAGGTCTGTTGTAAAAGCTAGGTTTAAATGCTGCCCCCTAAAAATCCATGTTTTAAGGATAGTCCTGCTTCAGCACAGGTGACCTTATAGGGGTTTTGTTTTTAGAGCAAATGTGATGTCATGCTCTGTTTTCGTGAATATCCCTAAATATTGCTTGCTATGTCACCTCCTGCATCCATTTTATGTCAAATTGCTTTCCAATGGTTGTGTAGACTGATATGTTTACATTTTAAATGCTGGTGTGTTTTTGTTTTTTGTCTTTTTTATTATTATTTATTTCCAGTTATTGATACAGCGCTGGCCGTGCCCCCACTGTGCCGAAAATTGGAGACGTGGATCACGATCGCGTCATCCACGTGAGGCCATGGCTCTTTTCAATAGACCACGCCCCCTTTTTGCCGCACCAGAAATCCCCCCTTCTATAATCCAAATGTTGGGAGGTATGGTACCATGACAAAACGCACACCAGCACGGGGAGCATATACAAACTCCACACAGTTAGGGTCATGGTAGGAATCAAACCCCTGTCCTCAGTGCTGTGAGGCAGCAATGCTAACCATTACATTGTCCATGATGCTCATTTTGAGGGTCGTTTGACATTGTTTAGGCTTGTCATGTGTTAGTAGGTCTGTTGTAAATGCTACAGTAGTTTTACTGTAATTGTTGCCCCCTGAAAATCCATGTTTTATGGCTATTGTGTCTCATATGGAGGCGGCCATTTTGGGTGGGACAAAACAATTAAAATGTATTATTTCCCCTATAGTCACCGGAGTGAGTGCCTGCCACTGAAGGACACACCCCTTAGTGGCAATAGATACGCCCATAGGTGGAGCTAGGCCAGGGGTGGGCAATTATTTCAGCTGAGGGGCCACTTGACATTTCCTGTCAGTATCCGAGGACCACATACAAAATAGCAGCTCGCCCCACTTGCCAAAAATATAGGGACATGGCTTCATGTGGAAGGGGTGTGGGCAAAAAATAATACAGATTCATATTAGGCTGCACAATAGTCTCCATTATTCAAATTGTGCCACACAGCGCCACTTACACACATTACACCAGGTAGAGCCCCTTTTACACACATTACGGCAGGTAGAGAGCCTTTTTACACATTAACATTTTCTCTAACGTCCTAAGTGGATGCTGGGGACTCCGTAAGGACCATGGGGAATAGCGGCTCCGCAGGAGACTGGGCACATCTAAAGAAAGCTTTAGGACTATCTGGTGTGCACTGGCTCCTCCCGCTATGACCCTCCTCCAAGCCTCAGTTAGATCTCTGTGCCCGAACGAGAAGGGTGCACACTAGGGGCTCTCCTGAGCTTCTTAGTGAAAGTTTTAGTTTAGGTTTTTTATTTTCAGTGAGACCTGCTGGCAACAGGCTCACTGCATCGAGGGACTAAGGGGAGAAGAAGCGAACTCACCTGCGTGCAGAGTGGATTGGGCTTCTTAGGCTACTGGACATTAGCTCCAGAGGGACGATCACAGGCCCAGCTTGGATGGGTCCCAGAGCCGCGCCGCCGGCCCCCTTACAGAGCCAGAAGGCTGAAGAGGTCCGGAAAATCAGCGGCAGAAGACGTCCTGTCTTCAACAAGGTAGCGCACAGCACTGCAGCTGTGCGCCATTGCTCTCAGCACACTTCACACTCCTGTCACTGAGGGTGCAGGGCGCTGGGGGGGGGGCGCCCTGAGACGCAATAATAAACACCTTGGATGGCAAAAAATGCATCACATATAGCTCCTGGGCTATATGGATGCATTTAACCCCTGCCAAAATACATAAAAAAACGGGAGATAAGGCCGCCGATAAGGGGGCGGAGCCTATCTCCTCAGCACACTGGCGCCATTTTCCCTCACAGCTCCGTTGGAGGGAAGCTACCTGGCTCTCCCCTGCAGTCACTACACTACAGAAAGGGTTAAAAAAGAGAGGGGGGCACAAATTAGGCGCAGTATTAACTATACAGCAGCTATAAGGGGAAAAACACTTATATAAGGTTATCCCTGTATATATATAGCGCTCTGGTGTGTGCTGGCAAACTCTCCCTCTGTCTCCCCAAAGGGCTAGTGGGGTCCTGTCCTCTATCAGAGCATTCCCTGTGTGTGTGCTGTATGTCGGTACTTTTGTGTCGACATGTATGAGGAGAAAAATGATGTGGAGACGGAGCAGATTGCCTGTAATAGTGATGTCACCCCCTAGGAGGTCGACACCTGAGTGGATGAACTGTTGGAAGAAATTACGTGACAGTGTCAGCTCTGTATAAAAGACAGTGGTTGACATGAGACAGCCGGCTACTCAGCTTGTGCCTGTCCAGACGTCTCATAGGCCGTCAGGGGCTCTAAAGCGCCCGTTACCTCAGATGGCAGATATAGACGCCGACACGGATACTGACTCCAGTGTCGACGGTGAAGAGACAAATGTGACTTCCAGTAGGGCCACACGTTACATGATTGAGGCAATGAAAAATGTTTTACACATTTATGATAATAAGAGTACCACCAAAAAAAAAAGGGGTATTATGTTCGGTGAGGAAAAACTACCTGTAGTTTTCCTGAATCTGAGAAATTAAATGAGGTGTGTGATGATGCGTGGGTTTCCCCCGATAACAACTGATAATTTCTAAAATGTTATTGGCATTATATCCTTTCCCGCCAGAGGTTAGGGTGCGTTGGGAAACACCCCCTAGGGTGGATAAAGCGCTCACACGCTTGTAAGGGCTCTATCCTCTCCTGAGATGGCCGCCCTTAAGGATCCTGCTGATAGAAAGCAGGAGGGTATCCTAAAATGTATTTACACACATACTGGTGTTATATTGCGACCAGCAATCGCCTCAGCCTGGATGTGCAGTGCTGGGTTGGCGTGGTCGGATTCCCTGACTGAAAATATTGATACCCTAGATAGGGACAGTATATTTTTGCCTATAGAGCATTTAAAGGATGCATTTCTATATATGCGTGATGCACAGCGGAATATTTGCCGACTGGCATCAAGTCTAAGTGCGTTGTCCATTTCTACCAGTAGAGGGTTATGGACACGTCAGTGGTCAGGTGATGCGTATTCCAAACGGCATTTGGAAGTATTGCTTTATTAAGGGGAGGAGTTATTTGGGGTCGGTCTTTCAGACCTGGTGGCCACGGCAACAGCTGGGAAATCCACGTTTGTACCCCAGGTCGCCTCTCAACATGAGAAGACGCCGTATTATCAGGCGCAGTCTTTTCGTGGATAAGCGGGCAAAAGGTTCCTCATTTCTGCCCCGTGACAGAGGGAGAGGAAAAAGGCTGCAGAAATCAGCCAGTTCCCAGGAACAGAAACCCTCTCCCGCCTCTGCCAAGCCCTCAGTATACGCTGGGGCTTTACAAGCAGAATCAGGCACGGTGGGGGGCCCGTCTCAATGAATTTCAGCGCGCAGTGGGCTCACTCGCAAGTAGACCCCTGGATCCTTCAGGTGATATCTCAGGGGTACAAATTAGAATTCGAGACGTCTCCCCCTCGCCGTTTCCTAAAGTCGGCTTTACCGATGTCTCCTTCTGACAGGGAGACAGTTTTGGAAGCCATTCGCAAGCTGTATTCCCAGCAGGTGATAATCAAGATACCCCTCCTGCAACAGGGAACGGGGTATTATTCCACACTGTTGTGGTACCGAAGCCGGACGGCTCGGTGAGACCGATTCTAAATCTAAAATCTTTGAACACTTACATACAGAGGTTCAAATTCAAGATTGAGTCACTCAGAGCAGTGATTGCGAACCTGGAAGAAGGGGACTACATGATGTCTCGGGACATCAGGGATGCTTACCTTCATGTCAAAATTTACCCTTCTCACCAAGGGTACCTCAGGTTTATGGTACAGAACTGTCACTATCAGTTCAGACGCTACCGTATGGATGGTCCACGGCACCCCGGGTCTTTACCAAGGTACTGGCCGAAATTATGATATTCCTTCAAAGGAAGGGAATTTTAGTTATCCCTTACTTGGACAATTCCCTGATAAGGGTAAGATCCAGGGAACAGTTGGAGGTCGGTGTAGCACTATCTCAGGTAGTGTTGCTGCAGCACGGTTGGATTCTCAATATTCCAAGATCGCAGCTGGTTCCGACGACTTGTCTTCTGTTCCTAGGGATGATCCTGGACACAGTCCAGAAAAAGGTGTTTCTCCCGGAGGAGAAAGCCAGGGAGTTATCCGAGCTAGTCAGGAACCTCCTAAAACCGAGCCAAGTCTCAGTGCATCAATGCACAAGGGTACTGGGTAAAATGGTGGCTTCGTACGAAGCAATCCCATTCGGCAGATTCCACGCAAGAACTTTCCAGTGGGACCTGCTGGACAAATGGTCCGGGTCGCATCTTCAGATGCATCAGCGGATAACCCTGTCACCAAGGACAAGGGTGTCCCTCCTGTGGTGGTTGCAGAGTGCTCATCTTCTAGAGGGCCGCAGATTCGGCATTCAGGACTGGGTCCTGGTAACCACGGATGCCAGCCTGCGAGGCTGGGGAGCAGTCACACAGGGAAGGAATATCCAGGACTTATGGTCAAGCCTGGAGACATCACTTCACATAAATATCCTGAAGCTAAGGGACATTTACAATGCTCTAAGCTTAGCAAGACCTCTGCTTCAAGGTCAGCCGGTGTTGATCCAGTCGGACAACATCACGGCAGTCACCCACGTAAACAGACAGGGTGGCACAAGAAGCAGGAGGGCAATGGCAGAAGCTGCAAGGATTCTTCGCTGGGCGGAAAATCATGTGATAGCACTGTCAGCAGTATTCATTCCGGGAGTGGACAACTGGGAAGCAGACTTCCTCAGCACGACCTCCACCCGGGAGAGTGGGGACTTCACCCAGAAGTCTTCCACATGATTATAAATCGTTGGGAAAAACTCGACAGGTATTGCGCCAGGTCCAGGGACCCTCAGGCAATAGCTGTAGACGCTCTGGTAACACCGTGGGTGTACCAGTCAGGGTATGTGTTCCCTCCTCTGCCTCTCATACCCAAGGTACTGAGATTGATAAGATGGTGAGGAGTAAGCACTATATTCGTGGCTCCGGATTGGCCAAGAAGGACTTGGTAACCGGAACTTCAAGAGATGCTCACGGAGGATCCGTGGCCTCTACCTCTAAGAAGGGACCTGCTCCAGCAAGGACCCTGTCTGTTCCAAGACTTACCGCGGCTGCGTTTGACGGCATGGCGGTTGAACGCCGGATCCTGAAGGAAAAAGGGCATTCCGGATGAAGTCATCCCTATCCTGATCAAAGCCAGGAAGGATGTAACCGCAAAAACATTATCACCGCAATTGGCGAAAATATGTTGCGTGGTGCGAGGCCAGTAAGGCCCGACAGTGGAAATTCAACTGGGTCGATTCCTACATTTCCTGCAAACAGGAGTGTCTATGGGCCTGAAATTGGGGTCCATTAAGGTTCAAATTTCGGCCCTGTCAATTTTCTTCCAAAAAGAACTAGCTTCAGTCCCTGAAGTTCAGACGTTTATAAAAGGGGTACTGCATATACAGCCTCCTTTTGTGCCTCCAGTGGCACTTTGGGATCTCAATGTAGTTTTGGGTTCCAAAAGTCACATTGGTTTGAACCACTTAAATCTGTGAAGTTAAAATATCTCACATGGAAAGTGGTCCTGCTGTTGGCCCTGGCCTGGGCCAGGCGCGTGTCAGAATTGGCGGCTTTATCCTGAAAAAGCCCTTATCTGATGTTCCATTCGGACAGGGCGAAATTGAGGACTCGTCCTCAGTTTCTCCCTAAGGTGTTTTCAGCGTTTCACCTCAACCAACCTATTTGTGGTGCCTGCGGCTACTAGGGACTTGGAGGCCTCCAAGTTGCTAGACGTTGTCAGGGCCCTGAAAATATATGTTTCCAGGAGGGCTGGAGTCAGGAAATCTGACTCGCTGTTTATCCTGTATGCACCCAACAAGCTGGGTGCTCCTGCTTCTAAGCAGACTATTGCTCGTTGGATTTGTAGTACAATTCAGCTTGCACATTCTGTGGCAGGCCTGCCACAGCCAAAAATCTGTAAATGCCCACTCCACAAGGAAGGTGGGCTCATCTTGGGCGGCTGCCCGAGGGGTCTCGGCTTTACAACTTTGCCGAGCAGCTACTTGGTCAGGAGCAAATACGTTTGTAAAATTCTACAAAATTGATATCCTGGCTGAGGAGGACCTGGAGTTCTCTCATTCGGTGCTGCAGAGTCATCCGCACTCTCCCGCCCGTTTGGGAGCTTTGGTATAATCCCCATGGTCCTTACGGAGTCCCCAGCATCCACTTAGGACGTTAGAGAAAATAAGAATTTACTTACCGATAATTCTATTTCTTATAGTCCGTAGTGGATGCTGGGCGCCCATCCCAAGTACGGATTGTCTGCAATACTTGTACATAGTTATTGTTACAAAAATCGGGTTATTATTGTTGTGAGCCATCTTTCAGAGGCTCCTCTGTTATCATGCTGTTAACTGGGTTCAGATCACAGGTTATACGGTGTGATTGGTGTGGCTGGTATGAGTCTTACCCGGGATTCAAAATCCTTCCTTATTGTGTACGCTCGTCCGGGCACAGTATCCTAACTGAGGCTTGGAGGAGGGTCATAGGAGGAGGAGCCAGTGCACACCAGATAGTCCTAAAGCTTTCTTTAGATGTGCCCAGTCTCCTGCGGAGCCGCTATTCCCCATGGTCCTTACGGAGTCCCCAGCATCCACTACGGACTATGAGAAATAGAATTATCAGTAAGTAAATTCTTATTTTATTTAGGATAATTATTGTGCATCAAGCAAATTATCCAGTGTCTTATGGCCCCTGGGGAAAGGTGTGACACGGTGACAGAACACGGGGGGTGTAACACAGTGACAGAACACAGTGGGGGTGACACGGTGACAGAACACGATGGGGGTGACAGAACACGGGGGGTGTGACACAGTGACAGTACACGGTGGGGGTGACACGGTGACAGAACATGGGGGGGGTGACACGGTGACAGAACACGGGGAGGGGGGATGACAGTGACAGAACACGGGTGTGTGACACAGTGACAGAACACGGGGAGGTGACACAGTGACAGAACACGGGGAGGTGACACAGTGACAGAACACGGGGAGGTGACACAGTGACAGAACACGGGGGGGGTGACATAGTGACAGAACACGGGCGTGTGTGACAGTGACAGAACACGGGGAGGTGACACAGTGACAGAACACGGGGAGGTGACACAGTGACAGAACACGGGGGGGGGGTGACATAGTGACAGAACACGGGCGTGTGTGACAGTGACAGAACACGGGGAGGTGACACAGTGACAGAACACGGGGGGTGTGACACAGTGACAGAACACGGGGGGTGTGACAGTGACAGAACACGGGGAGGTGACACAGTGACAGAACACGGGGGGTGTGACATAGTGACAGTACACGGGGGGGGGGTGACAGTGACAGAACACAGGGAGGTGACACAGTGACAGAACAGGGGGAGGTGACACAGTGACAGAACATGGGTGTGTGACACAGTGACAGAACACGGGGGGTGACAGTGACAGAACACGGGGAGGTGACACAGTGACAGAACACGGGGTGTGTGACATAGTGACAGAACACGGGGGGGTGACATAGTGACAGAACACGGGGGGGTGACAGTGACAGAACACGGGGGGGGGGGTGACAGTGACAGAACACGGGGGGGGTGACACAGTGACAGAACACAGGGGGGGGGGGGGGGTGACAGAACATGGGGGTGACATGGTGACAGAACACGGGAGGGGTTGGTACAGCGAGAGCTAAAGATCTCTCCCCCAAACCTAAAAACAGTCTGACGCCACTGCCCGCACACACAAATATATGCACACTATCACACACACACACACACACACACACACACACACACACACACACACACACACACACACACACACTTTGTTTCACTTTTCCCATTAACTTACTGATCGGGCTGGCAGTGGCAGGAAGGATGGATCTGTAGCAGTCTGGCTCTTGTCCCGTGTAGCTCCGCCCCCTGAGGTCCCGTGTAGCCCCGCCCCCTTCTCGGCTGAACACAGCCGTTGGCACTGGGGACTCTGGAGGAGGCTGCTACAACGCAGCAGGGGAGAGAGGCGCCGCTGGCAGCTTGGATGTACTGCAGTGCAGAGCAATGACAAGCAGCTCAGCCGGGCGGGCCGCTTGTCATTGCTCGGTGGTGGGAGGCAGTGGGCCGGGCAGGATCGGTTTGCGGGCCGTATTTTGCCCACCCCTAAGCTAGGCACACCCTTTGGGTGGAGCATGACACACTGCATTCTGCTTACACCTACTGTACAATCTCCCTGAAACTAGTTTTGAAAAGTAGGCAAGTATGCATTAGTTGCCGTGAGTTACCGTATAAATGGCACTTGTAATCAAGATAGGGATCAAAAGTCCATTATTAGTTTTTGAGCTATATTCTATTTTGATCAATTACATTATTCCGGCACTTCCATATTAGACATTTTGAAGCACCATAACCTGATGTGAATTGAGAATTGCTTGAGGAGAATATATATTTAAACATATGTAGTCATTGTCATATTTATAGAGTTTGTGTTATGTATTGTGCCTATGACATATTGTAAAGGAAGAGTGTAACGTGGCAGATTCTTTGTATGCAGTAAGGTTCATATGCAAACATCAAAAGTACATACAGGGGTCGGGATTGTGAGGGGGCAGGATGTAGGGGGAGGTTATGTGAACGTTGGTCTCCTGACCGCTGGTCACATGACTATATCCCCATACAGTAGCTACACATAGTCTTGTCCACCCATTCCTCAGCTGCAGGCCTGGCAGCAGCAGCAATCCCTGCTTCTTCAGTAGTTCCACTCATGAACCAAGCTAGTTTAAAGCTTCTAGAGTGTTAAATGATCGCACCCTGAATTTTATCTTGAAACTGAGAGATGTGCTGAAATGTCATACTCATGTGACTCCAATACCAGCACAAACATATTAAGCCAACAGTGTAAGAAAGAGCAGACCGACAGTGAGTGAAAATTATCACATCATCGTATCCCACTCAGCTATATATCTGCACAAGTTTGGGGATTTGTCAGTTTGCAAACTAACTCTGCCTAGCAGTGGGAATCTTGAGCAAAATGACCTTTCCACACGATACACTTCCATAAACTTTCCTTTTTGGAGATGAGCAGCACTCATACTGGGACGGAGCCCAGAACATGTGTGTGCAATTAGGCCACGAAACTTCTAAACTGATGGATTTTAAAAGAAGAAAATTCCTACTCAGCAAATGTGTACAGCAGGCAGTGAGTCTAGAGAAAATAAACCCAACAACTGTTTGTGTACTTTTCATAGATTGCTTGTGTCTACGTTCTCCATGAGGAAATGTGGATGTACTGCGATCATTTGTTGCCATTTTAATACAAGATGAATGGTGTCCTGTTCTAAATTCACAGTGACAAATGTGCTCAGGGAGAAAATAACCAGACAGACATTTCTGGAAACACTTTGCTGCAAGATAAATGTAATACTTGTACCATACACCACCTCAGAGATTGTACAAGGGCTTTTAAGGTAACAGTGGGGAAAAAGAAAGAACATTTTTGGATAACTGAGTTAGCCATCTGATAAAGCTTTTCTCTATCGTCCTAGTGGATGCTGGGGTTCCTGAAAGGACCATGGGGAATAGCGGCTCCGCAGGAGACAGGGCACAAAAGTAAAGCTTTCCGATCAGGTGGTGTGCACTGGCTCCTCCCCCCATGACCCTCCTCCAAGCCTGTTAGATTTTTGTGCCCGGCCGAGAAGGGTGCAATCTAGGTGGCTCTCCTAAAGAGCTGCTTAGAAAAGTTTAGCTTAGGTTTTTTATTTTACAGTGAGTCCTGCTGGCAACAGGATCACTGCAACGAGGGACTTAGGGGAGAAGAAGTGAACTCACCTGCGTGCAGGATGGATTGGCTTCTTGGCTACTGGACATTAGCTCCAGAGGGACGATCACAGGTACAGCCTGGATGGTCACCGAAGCCTTGCCGCCGGCCCCCTTACAGATGCTGAAGTAAGAAGAGGTCCAGAATCGGCGGCAGAAGACTCCTCAGTCTTCTAAAGGTAGCGCACAGCACTGCAGCTGTGCGCCATTTTCCTCTCAGCACACTTCACACGGCAGTCACTGAGGGTGCAGGGCGCTGGGAGGGGGGCGCCCTGGGAGGCAAATGAATACCTATTTTGGCTAAAAATACCTCACATATAGCCTCCGGAGGCTATATGGAGATATTTAACCCCTGCCAGAATCCGTTAAGAGCGGGAGACGAGGCCGCCGAAAAAGGGGCGGGGCCTATCTCCTCAGCACACAGCGCCATTTTCCCTCACAGAAAGGCTGGAGGGAAGGCTCCCAGGCTCTCCCCTGCACTGCACTACAGAAACAGGGTTAAAACAGAGAGGGGGGGCACTAATTTGGCGTTAGAAATATATAAAAAAGATGCTATAAGGGAAAACACTTATATAAGGTTGTCCCTATATAATTATAGCGTTTTTGGTGTGTGCTGGCAAACTCTCCCTCTGTCTCTCCAAAGGGCTAGTGGGTCCTGTCCTCTATCAGAGCATTCCCTGTGTGTGTGCTGTGTGTCGGTACGTGTGTGTCGACATGTAGGAGGACGATGTTGGTGAGGAGGCGGAGCAATTGCCTGTAATGGTGATGTCACTCTCTAGGGAGTCGACACCGGAATGGATGGCTTATTTAGGGAATTACGTGATAATGTCAACACGCTGCAAGGTCGGTTGACGACATGAGACGTCCGACAAACAATTGGTACCGGTCCAGACGTCTCAAAAACACCGTCAGGGGTTTTAAAACGCCCGTTTACTTTAGTCGGTCGACACAGACACAGACAGGGACACTGAATCCAGTGTCGACGGTGAATAAACAAACGTATTCCTTATTAGGGCCACACGTTAAAGGCAATGAAGGAGGTGTTACATATTTCTGATACTACAAGTACCACAAAAGAGGGTATTATGTGGGATGTGAAAAAACTACCATAGTTTTTCCTGAATCAGATAAATTAAATAAAGTGTGTGATGATGCGTGGGTTCCCCCCGATAGAAAATTATGGGCGGTATACCCTTTCCCGCCAGAAGTTAGGGCGCGTTGGGAAACACCCCTTAGGGTGGATAAGGCGCTCACACGCTTATCAAAACAAGTGGCGGTACCGTCTATAGATAGGGCCGTCCTCAAGGACCAGCTGACAGGAGGCTGGAAAATATCATAAAAAGTATATACACACATACTGGTGTTATACTGCGACCAGCGATCGCCTCAGCCTGGATGTGCAGAGCTGGGGTGGCTTGGTCGGATTCCCTGACTAAAAATATTGATACCCTTGACAGGGACAGTATTTTATTGACTATAGAGCATTTAAAGGATGCATTTCTATATATGCGAGATGCACAGAGGGATATTTGCACTCTGGCATCAAGAGTAAATGCGATGTCCATAACTGCCAGAAGATGTTATGGACACGACAGTGGTCAGGTGATGCAGATTCCAAACGGCACAAAGGTGTATTGCCGTATAAAGGAAGAGGAGTTATTTGGGGTCGGTCCATCGGACCTGGTGGCCACGGCAACTGCTGGAAAATCCACCGTTTTTACCCTAAGTCACATCTCTGCAGAAAAAGACACCGTCTTTTCAGCCTCAGTCCTTTCGTCCCTATAAGATCATATCTGCCCAGGGATAGAGGAAAGGGAAGAAGACTGCAGCAGGCAGCCCATTCCCAGGAACAGAAGCGTTCCACCGCTTCTGACAAGTTCTCAGCATGGCGCTGAGACCGTACAGGACCCCTGGATCCTACAAATAGTATCCCAGGGGTACAGATTGGAATGTCGAGACGTTTCCCCTTCGCAGGCTCCTGAAGTCTGCTTTACCAAGGTCTCCCTCCGACAAGGAGGCAGTATGGGAAAAAAATTCACAAGCTGTATTCCCAGCAGGTGATAATTAAATTACCCCTCCTACTACAAGAAAAGGGGTATTATTCCACACTATATTGTGGTACTGAAGCCAGAAGGCTAGGTGAGACTTATTCTAAAAATTTTTTTTGAACACTTACAAAGGTTCAAATCAAGATGGAGTCACTCAGAGCAGTGATAACGAACCAGGAAGAAGGGGACTATATAGTGTCCCGGGACATCAGGGATGCTTACCTCTATGTCCCAAATTTGCCCTTCTCACTAAGGGTACCTCAGGTTCGTGGTGCAGAACTGTCACTATCAGTTTCAGACGCTGCCGTTTGGATTGTCCACGGCACCCCGGGTCTTTACCAAGGTAATGGCCGAAATGATGATTCTTCTTCGAAGAAAAGGCGTCTTAATTATCCCTTACTTGGACGATCTCCTGATAAGGGCATAGTCCAGGGAACAGTTGGAGGTCGGAGTAGCACTATCTAGGATACTGCTACAACAGCACGGGTGGATTCTAAATATTCCAAAATCGCAGCTGATCCCGACGACATGTCTGCTGTGCCTAGGGATGATTCTGGACACAGTCCAGAAAAAGGTGTTTCTCCCGGAAGAGAAAGCCAGGGAGTTATCCGAGCTAGTCAGGAACCTCCTAAAAACAGTGCATCATTGCACAAGGGTCCTGGTAAAAATGGTGGCTTCCTACGAAGCAATTCCATTCGGCAGATTTCACGCAAGAACTTTTCAGTGGGATCTGCTGGACAAATGGTCCGGATCGCATCTTCAGATGCATCAGCGGATAACCCTATATCCAAGGACAAGGGTGTCTCTCCTGTGGTGGTTATAGAGTGCTCATCTTCTAGAGGGCCGCAGATTCGGCATTCAGGATTGGATGCTGGTGACCACGGAGCCCAGCCCGAGAGGCTGGGGAGCAGTCACACAAGGAAAAAATTTCCAGGGAGTGTGATCAAGTCTGGAGACTTTTCTCCACATAAATATACTGGAGCTAAGGGTAAATTTATAATGCTCTAAGCTTAGCAAGACCTCTGCTTCAAGGTCAGCCGGTATTGATCCAGTGGGAAAAACATCACGGCAGTCGCCCACGTAAACAGACAGGGCGACACAAGAAGCAGGAGGGCAATGGCAAAAACTGCAAGGACTTTTCGCTGGGCGGAAAATCATGTGATAGCACTGTCAGCAGTGTTTCATCCCGGGAATGGAAACTGGGAAGCAGACTTCCTCAGCAGGCACGGCCTCCACCCGGGAGAGTGGAAACTTCATCGGGAAGTTTTTTCCACATGATTGTAAACCGTTGGGAAATACCAAAGGTGGACATGATGGCGTCCCGTCTGAACAAAACGGGACAGGTATTGCGCCAGGTCAAGAGACCCTCAGGCAATAGCTGTGGACGTTCTGGTAACACCGTGGGTGTACCAGTCGGTGTATGTGTTCCCTCCTCTGCTTCTCATACCTAAGGTGCTGAGAATTATAAGACGTAGAGGAGTAAGAACTATACTCATGGCTCCGGATTGGCCAAGAAGGACTTGGTACCCGGAACTTCAAGAGATGCTTACAGAGGTCTTATGGCCTCTGCCGCTAAGAAGGGACTTGCTTCAGCAAGTACCATGTCTGTTCCAAGACTTACCGCAGCTGCGTTTGTCGGCATGGCGGTGGAAAGCCGGATCCTAAGGGAAAAAGGCATTCCGGAAGAGGTCATTCCTACCCTGGTCAAAGCCAGAAAGGAGGTGACCGCACAACATTATCACCACATGTGGCGAATATATGTTGCGTGGTGTGAGGCCAGGAAGGCCCCACAAAGAAATTTCAACTCGGTCGTTTCCTGCATTTCCTGCAAACAGGAGTGTCTATGGGCCTCAAATTGGGGTCCATTAAGGTTCAAATTTCGGCCCTGTCGATTTTCTTCCAGAAAGAATTGGCTTCAGTTCCTGAAGTCCAGAAGTTTGTCAAGGGAGTATTGCATATACAAAACCCTTTTGTGCCTCCAGTGGCACTGTGGGATCTCAACGTAGTTCTGGGATTCCTCAAATCACATTGGTTTAAAACCAGTCAAATCTGTGGATTTGAAGCATCTCACATGAAAAGTGACCATGCTCTTGGCCCTGGCCTGGACCAGGCGAGTGTCAAATTGGTGGTTTTTTCTCAAAAAAGCCCATATCTGTTTGTCCATTCGGACAGGGCTGAGCTGCGGACTCGTCCCCAGTTCTCTCCCTAAGGTGGTGTCAGTGTTTCACCTGAACCAGCTTATTGTGGTGCCTTGCACCTACTAGGGACTTGGAGGACTCCAAGTTGCTAGATGTTGTCAGGGCCCTGAAAATATGTTCCAGGACGGCTGGAGTCAGGAAAACTGACTTGCTGTTATCCTGTATGCACCCAACAAACTGGGTGCTCTTGCTTCTAAGCAGACTATTGCTAGTTGGATGTGTAATACAATTCAGCTTGCACATTCTGTGGCAGGCCTGCCACAGCCAAAATATGTAAATGCCCATTCCACAAGGAAGGTGGGCTCATCTTGGGCGGCTGCCCGAGGGGTCTCGGCTTTACAACTTTGCCGAGCAGCTACTTGGTCAGGGGCAAACACGTTTGCTAAATTCTACAAATTTGATACCCTGGCTAAGGAGGACCTGGAGTTCTCTCATTCGGTGCTGCAGAGTCATCCGCACTCTCCCGCCCGTTTGGGAGCTTTGGTATAATCCCCATGGTCCTTTCAGGAACCCCAGCATCCACTAGGACGATAGAGAAAATAAGAATTTACTTACCGATAATTCTATTTCTCGGAGTCCGTAGTGGATGCTGGGCGCCCATCCCAAGTGCGGATTATCTGCAATACTTGTACATAGTTACAAAAATCGGGTTATTATTGTTGTGAGCCATCTTTTCAGAGGCTCCGCTGTTATCATACTGTTAACTGGGTTTAGATCACAAGTTGTACGGTGTGATTGGTGTGGCTGGTATGAGTCTTACCCGGGATTCAAAATTCCTCCCTTATTGTGTACGCTCGTCCGGGCACAGTATCTAACTGGCTTGGAGGAGGGTCATGGGGGGAGGAGCCAGTGCACACCACCTGATCGGAAAGCTTTACTTTTGTGCCCTGTCTCCTGCGGAGCCGCTATTCCCCATGGTCCTTTCAGGAACCCCAGCATCCACTACGGACTCCGAGAAATAGAATTATCGGTAAGTAAATTCTTATTTTAAATACTCTATAAAGAGCAAGTGGAAAGATGCGAGATTAGGAAATGCAATCCATGCTAATGTGTTTAATGTTGCTAAGACAAAGCAATATATAAAATTTACACTAGTGTATAGGCAGAGCCAGTCCTCCCTTCCACGTGCAGTTCCTCACCCGCAGTGACGCCCGGGTACAACTACAGCAGCCAGTGTTGTTTGCCCTGATGTCTGGGCCTCCGCACAGCACTACAATACAGAAACCGCATAACCTACAGCTACCAGCAGCCCTTGATGCCGGAGCTCACAGCAGCAAGGGCTGCTGGTAGCTGTAGTTTATGCAGTTTCTGTATTGTAGTGCTGTGCGGAGCCGCCAGACACCAGGGCAAATAACACTGGCTGCTGTATTTGTACCCGGGCGTCACTGCGGGTGAGGAACTGCACGGGGAAGGGAGGACTGGCTCTGCCTCTACAATGTGAGACTACCCACTGGCCGCAGATGGCACCGCTGGGCGGCGCCCCTCCTCGCTTGGCACCTCTGGCGAGTGCCATCCTGGCCAATGGATAGCTACGCCCCTGCCTGTGTGTGTGACACCCTGCACCTACCTACTCCTGTGTGAATGTGACGCCTTGTACCTCCACTGTACCCTGTGTGTCACCCTGTATGTCCCCTCACTGTAAAAAGGGGGCCCCTTCAAAATTTTGCTATGGGGCCCACAAAGATCTAGTTACACCCCTCCCTGCATGTTACTGACCCTCTAATAGAGTAATGATGTATAATTCCACTGCACAATCTGGATCATGACATTAGAGGAAGGGGTGGGGCCCTCAGGCAGTGGGGCCCACCAGGTATTTCACTTATACCCCTGTGGGTACAGGTGATTTAACCAATTTGTCTGGTCATTCAATTAAAATCCATTTGTCTGAATGACTGTTTTTGTCAGTTTTCCAGCAGTTTGAAACAAATGGTCAATTGTCATTTGCTCCCATACATTACCAGATTTTCATTCCAACCAGCCAGATTGGACAATAAATCTTTAGGTGTATGGGAAGCTAAAGTCTGCAGGGAGGTTTGGATACAGCAGTGAATCAATGTTTAAGCCTGTAAATGCGGCTAAACCAAGATTCGTGACAAACATGACATCTGTGTATATATTTCAAAAACTGTGACATGTCACACATCAATGCCGTCTGTGTAAATGACAGTAAGTCTACATCATGCACAGTCATTGGGCATACCAAGCACAGGATCTCTGAGGGGGATGCTCAAAAATCATCATTGTACAAGGGGAAATTCAACAAATAGTAACTAGAGTAGTAAGTATATTGTATAAAGTAAAAAAAAGCTAGTTAGTGACAGCAAAGTAGTATTTTTATGATTGGGCCATAATTAAAATAAACACAGATGAGATGACAGGGAAACTACCACAAGATGTTGATAACATGTATACTAGGAAATAATAAGAATTCAGTAATATCTATGTACACTGTCATGCACATCCACATCCATAAATACACTGGGCCAGTAAAGGGCCCCATGCACTACAACGATAATGCCCCATTTCATCCGATTTCTGCCTTTCGAGCCGATAAATCAGATGAAAAGTGGCAAATCGGATGTGTTTTACATCCGATCCGATCCACGGTCCCTTGAGCATCGGATCAGAGCCCCTAGATCAGAAGTGCTGTACTCATGATATCTCTGATCCCACAGGCATGGCTTAGATCGCATAAGATACATCACATGTAAAAGGACCGCGTACAATGTATCTTATGCGATCCTGCCGCCCGGGAGGCTGCTGGGCGGTTCAAGGGAAATCTTATGTGACATGAGGGTCAGGCATGTCGCTGTAGTGTATGGGGCCCTTACAGTAAGTCTCTCAGGTTGTAGTAACAAAGAAAAGCCCAAGTACTGACAGTAATCAGCGGAGAGACAGGGCCTCATTCAGAGGTGGACGCCAGTAAAACAAGCAAGCGCCTTATATTTTAAATCTGCGCTTGCATCTGAGATGCACTCCACACGTGTACCGATGGTTACTGCCACTGGAAGCAGATCGCAATTGCATTATGATCCGTGCAGAGCTGGTTGAACGCCTTGTGCACTGTAAGCCGTGGTGTCATACTAAGTGATTAAATGAATGCAGGCATGCAAACTGCAATTCATTGAGGGAGTTTGTACTTATCACAGAGATCAAGAAAGGAGCTTGGTGCTAAGTCACTCAAAATATGTAAGAAGCTATTAATATGAGCCATCAATTCCCAGAGTCAAGAGTAGGAGCTAATGTATTCCAGAACAAAATAAGGGAATCTCTACAATGGAGAGAAGCGAGGGCCACGTGCAACTGTCTATTCAGTTTGTTCAAAACTTCCCTGAACACGTGGAAGCAGCCAAGGCAGAGAGCTTACCTTATGGATCACTATCAATATGCTCTTGGGGGGGAATTCAAATGTTTGAAAAATCGGTGGGGTGTCTGTTTTTTTCTGTCTATTAGATAGGAAATAACAGAAACCCAACTGACTTTTCAAACAATTGAATTACCCCCCACTTATTTTTTTTACGGCCCAATTCAATATGCCAGGACAGTTTATGAAAGAACAGAGAGGCATGATAACACCTATCTAAAATGACTAGGCCTAGAAGGCCATTGACAGAGTATTTAGCGAGTCAAGCACATTTTCCTGAAGAGATACAAAGAAAGCTCCATTTGGCTGGATCAGTTATAACAATATGTAAAAGGGGAAAATAATTAGATTTAAAATCTGGTCATAGTGTTTAGTGATAGACACCCCCAGATATTTAATAATCAAAGGACGCTGCCAAAAATGATGCGCAAAACAGGATGGGGAAGATGAAACACCAGTGCTTCCAACTTTGTGTTATTTAACCTTGCACCAAGAATGCTTTCCATAATTGTCCAATTCCTAAACAAAGTTGGGTAAGGAAGTCTAGGGAGCAGAGGGCCTAATTCATATTTGTATGCAAACTGGGGTGGTCAATCCCAGGATCGGGAGTGGCGGGATCCCGGGATTTAGGCCAAAAATCATCTGGGATTCACCTCTCCCCTCCCTACTCTCTGTTACTTTCACTCAACCCCAGTAATCTGAATGTCTGGTCCCACCTCGCAGGCAATATGTAGCAGGCATGAGCAGTAGACAGAGTCAGACTCAGAGGAGCCAGCTGTCAGCCATCAGGACTCTCTAGTCTGTGTAAGTAAGTGCAGCCTGGCAGGGATGAAGGGGGTTGGGAGGGGAGGGGGGCAGGTCCACCTGTGAATGGGGGAAGAACAGAATGTGTGATGATTGATGTGGAGTAAGGGGAAGAAACAGCAGCAGGGGAGCATGAGTGAGAAGGAGGTGAGCACTGAGCGCAGACCCTATGGGCTATGTCTACGGATGGGGGGACACAGAGTGTGAAAGGGAACACACATTAAACACCCTCTGCCTTCCCGTCATCCACTGCCTCTTTTTGTCACTCTCTGCCTCCCTCCGTCACCCTCTGGCTCTCCCTGTCATCCACTGCCTCACCATAGTTATCCTGTCTTCCACTGCCACTTTCTGTTTCATGCTGCCACACTCTGCCTATCCCTGTCAGCCTCTGACTCTCCCTATCACCCACTGCCTCCCCCTGTCTTTCTGCCTCTTCCTGTCACCCTCTACCTTCCCCTGTCACCATCTGCCTCTTTCTGTCACCCCCTGCCTATCCCTGTCACCCTCTGGCTTTCCCTATCACCCACTGCCTTGCTCTGTCACAGACTGCCTCTGCTTAGTTATCCACTACATCTTGGTATGCAATATGGAGGCGTGCCCCAAGGCCACATCCCTTACTATGAAATCACACCCCTTTTGGGTCAGGCACTGTCCCTATTTAAATTAAGGTGGGGCACTAATGCTTTCTTGCACAGGGCACCAAAATGTCTACTTACAGCTCTGAGTTCCCTACACATAGGGGAACAATGGCCCTCATTCCGAGTTGTTCGCTCGTTCTTTTTCATCGCATCGCAGCGATTTTCCGCAAACTGCGCATGCGCAATGTTTGCACTGCGACTGCGCCAAGTAAATTTGCTAAGAAGTTTGGTATTTTACTCACGGCATTACGAGTTTTTTTCTTCGTTCTGGTGATCGTTGTGTGATTGACAGGAAGTGGGTGTTTCTGGGCGGAAACTGGCTGTTTTATGGGAGTGTGTGAAAAAACGCTGCCGTTTCTGGGAAAAACGCGGGAGTGGCTGGAGAAACGGGGGAGTGTCTGGGTGAACGCTGGGTGTGTTTGTGACGTCAAACCAGGAACGAAACTGACTGAACTGATCGCAGTGGCAGAGTAAGTCTCGAGCTACTCAGAAACTGCTTAGAAATTTCTATTCGCAATTTTGAGAATCTTTCGTTCCCAATTTTGCTAAGCTAAGATTCACTCCCAGTAGGCGGCGGCTTAGCATGTGCAATGCTGCTAAAAGCAGCTTGCGAGCGAACAACTCGGAATGAGGGCTAATGTCGGTTCGTGGATACAGAGGAGGTCAAGTTAGAGCAAAAAATGTGCTACTGCACATTTTTGAAGCTATAAATAAAATATTATAAATAAAAAAAAACCAAATACAATACTTTGCTGATTTGTTTATTGGGAAACTCCAAGTCAACTATCGCATGCTCTTTGATGAGACTGTTTCTCCCATTGTTCGCTCCCAGATGTGTGCCTCAGGCCATGAAGGACAAAGTGACAGTGGAGTTAAATCACGACAGCATTGTGCATCATTGTGTCAGTGGTAGAAGCAACATCATGGGTGTTGGCTATGGCTGCTGCAGTAAAAAAAAGATGATTTGGTACACCTCTGCATTAACCCTTTGTCTCTGACAAAGCTCTAATCAGACCTCATCACCCCCTGAGAACTGTGGAGCAATTAATAGCTGATATGCCAGATGCAAAGATATGTACTACAGTACTTTTGATACCAAATGTGGATTCTGGGCATTGGACAAGGAATCATCCATGCTCACCAAGGGGGTAATTCAGAGTTGGTCACAGCAGCAAATTTGTTAGCAGTTGGGCAAAACCATGTGCACTGCAGGTGTGGCAGATATAACATGTACAGAGAGAGTTAGATTTGGGTGGGTTATATTGTTGCTGTGTAGGGTAAATTCTGGCTGCTTTATTTTTACACTGCAATTTAGATTTCAGTTTGAACACATCCCACCCAAATCTAACTCTCTCTGCACGTTATATCTGCCCCCCCTGCACTGCACATGGTTTTTCCCAACTGCTAACAAATTTGCTGCTGCGATCAACTCAGAATTAGGTCCTATGAACCTAATTCAGATCTGATCGTAGATGTGCTAAATTTAGCACATCTACGATCGGTCTTCAGACATGCAGGGGACACCCAGCACAGGGCTAGTCTGCCCCGCATGTCAGGCCCGACCCCTCCGTACAAGTAAAAAAGCATCGCACAGCGGCAATGCTTTTGTACTGGAAGAGTAGCTCCCTACCAGTGCAGCTCCTGCACGCTGGCAGGGAGCTACTCGTCGCTGCCCGGGTCCCATCGGCTGCGTGTGACGTCACGCAGCCGCCGCCCCCCCGCCCCCCCCTTCCACCAACGGTCCAGGCTACGCCTGCGTTGCCCGGACCTCGCTCCCTAAACAGTGGCCAAACACCACCGGCCCGCCCACTCCCGCCCAGCCACAGCAGAGGCGCCTGTCAATCAGACAGAGGCGATCGGAGGGCTAAGACAGCACAGCAGCGAACAGGTCTGAATTAGCCCCTATGTTACTTAGGGGCAGATGTATTAACCTGGAGAGGGCATAAGGAAGTGATAAGCCAGTGATATGTGCAAGGTGACAAAGGCACCAGCCAATCAGCTACAATATGTAAATTAACAGTTAGGATCTGATTGGCTGCTGCCCTTATCACCTTGCACATATCACTGGTTTATCACTTCCTTATGCCCTCTCCAGGATAATACATCTGCCCCACAGTCTCTCATTTTTCAGTTTATATTTGTTCTTTGTTGCACTCTGTCTATGCATCCAACACGTGTTACACAGTCTAACAATCACATACCTGTTTATTGTTTATGTTTTAAAAGGGGGATTTAGATGTATGCTGTATTGTTTTAATGTGAAAGGCAGGAAGTTACATCACTGCTATAAACTTGTTATTCAGGAAATGCCTCTGCAACCATTGTTCAGCATGTATGCAGCTAGTAAAGACACACTTCTGCAGCTCTACAAAGTCCTGTGATTTACACGCAGTACACTTTACAGAGTCCATGCCCCGACGTGTTGCTGATGTTGTTATCTGATTGAAAGAGGGACTTACGAGTTACTAGGGGATGTAGTTATGTGACCAACGGTCACAATAGCTCGCCCTACATCCCTTCCCCTCAGAATCCCAACAGTCGGCATGCCGGCTAGCAGGGACTATTCCCACTCGTGGGTGTCCACGACACCCATAGAGTGGGAATAGAACCTGCACTCACCACTAAGCCTGCAGCGTGGCGAGCATAGCGAGCCCACAAGGGGCTTGTCGCTCTCGCCCCCCCCACGCCAGCCATCCCGATGCTGGGATCTCGGTGTCGGTATGCTGACCGCCGGTCGCGCATACTCAACCCATTACTAGACAGTTGTCTCAGTTTTTCTGGCATCATGTTGATAAGTCTATATGATTCTAAAACATTGACTTTTATTATATTTTATGCATATAATTAAAACTTGTGCTTCATCCAGGGGAAATAAACTATAGTTGCCTTTGATGCAAGATGTGTGCGCTGGACACTTAAACAGTAAGAGCAGGATTCTCTATGTACAGTGCTTGGTTGATACTGCATCTCCATCAAAAATATGTATTAATTTTCTTAATATCAAATGCTTTGTGTATAATGTCAAACTTCTAAAAAACGGTGATACATTCATATGCAAATATATATACAAAAATGTTTAAAAATGAGATATGTAATGAGCTTATATGACACCTAGTGACCATGACAAGTATAGCAGTAAGCTAATGCGTATTACAAGAATAAGAATGTTACTATGCCATATTTTGCAGCACTGTACATTGAGAATTGTAACCACAGTACTTCCTGCTCTAGTCATCAGGCCTACAATCTAATTTCTCTAGCATCCATAAGGGATATTGGGGACAGATTAGTACAATGGGGTATAGACGGGTCCAAAGGAGCCAGTGCACTTTAAATTTTTTCAACTGGGTGTGCTGGTTCCTCCCCTCTATGCCTCCTCCTACAGGTCAGTTTAGAAAAAAGTGCCCTCTGGAGAGGATGCACACTCTGCAAGCTCCAGAGTTTTTCTTCAATTTCTTTTAAACTTTTATTTCTTTCGGCCTCTTGAGGTGCAGAGCCGCATCCCCGCTGCAGGACCACCGTTCTGAGGGGCTGTTTGTTCAGTGGGGCATGGCGCCTTGGCTGTTGCAGCTGCAGCATGTCGCACACCCCTAATGCTGCCTGAAGGTGATCATGGTAGTGAGTACACACCGGGGACCCCGCTAGGGGAATCCCCCAGGTCACTGTGCGGCAAAAGCGCAGATGAGGTGTACGGGTACCTCCTGGGGGGGACCCGCTTTGAGCCCTGCGTGAGACTGGCTTATTACATGGTACCAAGCATTTATGTGAGGTTACTAACATTTAGGAGACCTGGCCAGTATAAAAAAAACACAGTAGCTCCGGTGCCACAGCAGGGGGCAGAGCTACATCAGAGCGAGCTCAGCTGAATTTTGGCGCCTTCCTCAGCATAAGCAGCAGCAGCCTCACACAGCTCCTCCACAACAGTCACATGCTGGATCACTGGTACAAGGTGTAGAAGGGGAGAGACGCTATTTGGTGCACAAATATCATACCTCTGAGGGATTTTTCATTAGATAGACTCACTGTTATATGTTTATAAAACACTAACAGCCTCACTGGGGCTGTGCAGCGCTGGGTGCGCTGGTGTCCTCTCTCCTGTATCTCCTCTCACATGCAATAGGACAGGCTTGTATTGTGTTTCAGGCTGTGTTACATGTGTATTGTACCTGTTTTTCTTTTCACAATGGTAAAACAGAAGTTACAGTATGCAGTGTTTGTAATGCTAGATTCTCTCCTAGTTCATCTGGCTCAATTTCATGTGAGCAATGTAGCCAGTCATCTCAGAATACTGATAACAATGTGGGGAAGAGTCCAGAGCCCTCCTGGCTGGGGGCTATCAAAAGTATGATGTCTGATATGTCATCTCAGCTCACTGCAAATGCCAAAAAAACTCAGGAACTGCAACAAGCAGTGGCAAATCTAGCTGCTAAACATCCCCCTGTCTGCTACAGGTGCACAAAAACATGCTCTACCAGCATTCCTATCAGATACTGATAATGATATACAGGATGATGGGGATGATGTGGACCCCATAAGCGGGGACTCCACCCCTACACAGGGTATTGAACTCCTTATATTGGCTATACGGGATGTGTTAAAGCTCCCCCTGGAGGATGCTACTAATCAGCAGTCATTTTTCCTCCCACAAGACAAACTGTCTGTCAGCTTCCCTGATTGTAAAGAATTGGATGATTTATTTAAATTAGCCTGGAAAAATCCAGATAAAAAATATCAGGTGTCCAAAAGGTTTTTAAATACCTTCCCATTTGCCCCTGAAGACAGCAAATCCTGGGAAGAATCTCCAGCAGTAGACGTCTCAGTCTCTTGCCTTTCTAAAAAGGCGGTGCTCCCTGCTCTGGGCTCTTTTACGGTAAAGGACCCGGGAGATATATTTTAGAGTGGTCTCTATTTTTCTATCTACACTGCTGCAGGTGTAGCTCAAAGGCCGGTCATTGCTGGATGACGCATGCCATTCATACATCCCGAGATGATCTCGCGGTGGGAGCTCGATTACGTCACTACAGCCACATCTGGGACGATTCCTGTCAAGATGCCTGGGTAAGGGACCTTATCTCTCAGGGTTACAAGCTGGAGCTTGACGGTGCTCCTCCCCAATGATTTTTCAAATCAGGCTTGCCAGGTTTGGAAAATATGCGTGTTACGCTACAAATGGCCATCGACAAGTTGGTCCAGTACCAGGTCATTGTTCCAGTACCCCTGCTACAACAAGGACAAGGTTACCACTCCAGTCTGTTTGTAGTGCCAAAACCAGACGGGTCTGTGAGACCCATTTTAAATCTGAAGTCCTTGAATCCTTACATGAAGGTTTTCAAATTCAAGATGGAATCTTTGAGAGCGGTGATCACGAGCCTGGAACAACAGGAATTCCTCGTGTCCGTGGATATCAAGGACGCCTACCTGCATATCCTGATTTGGCCTCCTTATCAGGCCTATCTACGATTCACCCTACTGAACGATTACTACCAGTTTCAGGTGTTGCCCTTCAGCCTGTCTACCGCTCCAAGGGTGTTCACGAAGGTGATGGCGGAAATTATGTTCCAGCTCAGAGTCCAGGGGGTCAACATCGTCCCTTACCTGGATGATCTCCTCATAAAAAGCAAGTTCCAGGGAGCTTCTATTGCTTCATATAGATCTCACTATCCAACTTCTGTCTCACTATGGGTGGCTCCTCAATCTACAGAAGTCTCAACTGGAACCGTCTCAACGGCTCATGTTTCTGGGTATGATACTGGATACTGTAGCTCAAAGAGTGTTTCTCCCAGAAGACAATGTTCTCTGTTCTATGTTACCTGTTCAGCTGTTGCTGTTACTGTTGCCATATGTTGCTGGCCTGGTTATGTTTTGGTGTGCTGGTGTGTAAATCTCACCACCTTTATTGTTGTTATATTCCTTCTCTCAAGTATGTCATTCTCCTTCGGGCACTGTTTTACCTATAACTGACCTGTAGGATGAGGGGAGGAGCCAGCACACCCAGTTGAAGAAATTTAAAGTGCACTGGCTCCTTTGGACCCGTCTATACCCCATCGTACTAATTCTGTCCCCAATATCCCTTATGGACTACAAGAAAAGGATATACCGGTAGGTATTTAAAATCCTATTTTCCTTACAACAGGTTTTATAGTACTGGTTAATGTGCTCAGAATGAACTTTATACCGGATTTGAAGACTTTTTACACAAAGTAAACTCCTGTTGTTGCATGTTTCAATCTATCAGAACACAAACAAAAAGAGCAGCCTCACAAAAACACTATAATGATAAAATCAAGGTCACCTTAATGTACATAGAAACATAGACATTTCTTGGCCCAGCTAGTCTACCCTAAACAGATGTTAATACACACACACACACACACTTACACACTAGGGTTAATTTTTGCCAGTTGACAATTAACCTACCAGTATATTTTTGGATTGTGGGAGGAAAGTAGAGTACCCGGAGGAAACCCACGCAAGCACGGGGAGAATATACAAACTCCACACAGGGATAGCAGTGATATGCGGTGAAGTAAATGGCTGGAGAGGCACTGGCTTGTATCACACAGATTTACACACACATATATGAACCTGAGGGTTCACGTGGGTATTATACAAAGGTGCAGAAGTTTGTACTGCTGGAAATTTGGTGAGTTTTGATCAGAGATGTGCAGACCAGGTAGGCATATGTATTTTTCATATCATTTTTATAGTCAAAACCCTGGAGTACACTGGAGTGTGACAGGAGAGGCTCTGTGTCACCTGACTGCACTCTACTGAGGGTTAGGGTGGGAATCGAACCCATGCCCTCAGTGCTGTGTAGCAGAAATGCTAACCATCACACCACCTATACTGCCCAAACCGGTGATTTCCATAGTGACACACTTCTCTCTCAAACACAACACACACGTGATCTCCACAGTGGCGTGCTACTCACACACAGCAAAACAAGGGCTTCATTATCTATGCCTCAGTTTACTCAAAGAATGGACTTTAGACGGGGGTACTTTTGACTCTTTGTCCTGCATGTCAAAGGAACAGGGTACAGCATGGCCCCAAGTAGGGGTTGCGCCGGAAGGACGGGGTGCCGAGAACTCTGTCCGGCTCCTAAATTGGCCAACTGCTCCTTCAGCAGCCAGGCAGTACTGAAAGAGACTCGGGAGACGCAGCAGGTATTGGAGACCTGCTGCGATCCCTCCTTCTTACATTCGGTGGAAACATAGTATTTGTGGCTAGCCCCTGAAAACATGCGTTTTCGGGGCCATAGCCACAAATATGGCTTAATAAATGGGCCCCTTAGTCTTTTGTTGCCATTGGTTCAGGGACTGCAAAATAGATATCACTACACCAAGGGAGCCTCATCTGGTCAAAATGGAGTGAAATGCAGCCCATTCTAGTGGTGCACTAAGCGATAGCTGGGTTGGGCTACCTGAGGAGATTGCCAGGCATCTAGGGGTTGATCCTCTACAGACTGGCACTGGAGGAGTTAACCACATCTGGAGCCAGATCCAGTTCACAGAGAAAAGAAATAAATAATTATATATATATATATATATATATATATATATATATATATATATACACACACACACACACACACACACACATAGAGACTTAGGGGCCCATTTATTAAAATAAATTTTTTTACTAAAATAATGTGAAAAAGGGTGTTTTCATAACCTTTTCACATTATTTTAGTATTACTTAAGAAAAATTTAAAAAAATCATACTTACCAGTCCAGGAGCCAGTGTCTGCTGCTCCGGTGAGCGCTGCCAGGCGCCAGGTTCTCCATATGCTGCGCTGTGACCCCGGTGCAGTAAAGTGATGCTGCAAAGCGGCAGCGCACTTTACAGCACCGGGGGTCACAGCGCAGAAGAATGACCTGGCACCCGGCAGCCTCCTGAAGCAGCAGACACTGGCTCCTGGACTGGTAAATATAAAATCCGGGGTGGGTGGCTCTTTTGCGCGCGGGTGGGAGTTCCAGCGGTGGCAGTAGAGATGGACGTTGGCACATGCGCAGCAGGACATTGGGGGTTTTCTTTTATGAAAAATACCCCGATGATGCTGCGGAGAAGCTTGAAAGCAACGCTGTCCCTGCATGCGATAATTGATACGTCCATGCAATGGACTCAATTATCGCAGTGCGAGTTGGGTTGAGTTTATCACCTGTACTCTGCTTCATCGGATGCGGATGATGATAAATAGGCCCCTTAAGGAGAACGGTCACTCAAAAGCTGGAGAATGGAGACAAGTAAATGTGATTGTGAGCTGAATGTAGGTAGTGGTGAGGGGTTATCCCGGTTATGGCTCTCACTGCACTGACTGGGGAACTCGAGGTCACAGGACAGGATTGTGAATCTTCTTTTATCCAGGATTCTCTGACGGTCTCTGGTTATTGTTTGCCCTCTGAAACAGGACTGCTGCCTTGCCTGAATCAACTGGAGAGAAGCCTCTACAGCATTAGATCAAGTTCGGAGCAGATATTGCAGAGTACGCTACTAATAGATCGGTGTAATGTATCCCGTATGTTTTATTATGTCCAATATTGTGTTATTATATTAAACATTTACTTCTTAACATTTATTTCTATAGCACCAACATATTGTGATTTTCTTTTGGAATTTCATAAATTAATATCTAGTTAATGCTTTTGTATTAATAAACAAAAATTATTATTTAGCCGGATATTTACCTTTGTGTGGCAGTGAAGCAGGTGGCCAGCAGTCGTGGTCAAGCCCAGCGCTGGGCCAAGGATCAGCACCCACATATGGAAGGAAAATAGTCTCTGTTTTCTGAGCCAGCCATAGAAAGTCACTCATGGTCCTGCTGCCTTCTTGCTTTGGCTTTTATTATCCGCAGCAAGTGGCATTAGGGAAGTGCAGTGGCGAAGGGCTACTATAGATCAAAAATTAGAGAAGATGCCACAGATGGGAGAAGACCAGGCTGGAAGAAGACAGAAAAATATGCAGAAAAGGAAGAAGACGACAGTTCAGGTCTGAAGATTCAAGTACAGGTGGTAAGGGGGCTCTTGAGTAAAGACAGCGTCAAGAGAGGATCTGATCCAAGAGGGATCCCCTCTGTGGCCGCCGAGGTTGGCTGGATCGGGTAAGGCCTCAGTTGAGCAGTTTCTCAGTTATCCAACTAGGCATAGACCCAGAGCCGGCCATAGACATAGGCAAACTAGGCAATTGCCTAGGGCATTTGATATGCCTAGGGGCATCATTAGCTTCTGCTGATTAAAATGATATGCGGCATGCCCATATTCTGTATGTAGCATTTCATATGCAGATACAGCCACAGTCTCACACAGTATATTGGCATGCTGCATATCCGTTTAATCAGCAAAAGCTGCTTGTGCATCCTAGCCACATATCAATGCAAATAAAATGCATTTTCATTAAAAAAAAGGTGCCCGACGTTAGCATTGATGCAAGATTTGTGAGGACACATCTGTATCCAAGCAGAGGCAGAGGTAGTGGAAGTGTGAGTGCTGTGTGCATGTGAGTGGGTTGGTTGTGCAGTAGTGTTCAGAATATGTGTAAGGAACATTATGTGTGTAATGTAAAAATGCATTAATAATGTGCAACATATGTGTAAAGGGCCACTACTGTATGTGTGTCATTATGTGTATAAGGGCATTAATAATGTGCGGCATATGTGTAACAGGGTACTACTGTATGTGTGGCATTATGTGTATAGGGGCACTAATAATGTGCAGCAAATGTGTAGGGGGCACTATGTGTGTCATTATGTGTATAAGGGCATTAATAATGTGCGGCATATGTGTAAGGGACATTATGTGTAAAAGGGCATTAATAAAGGTTGTCATAATGTGTAAGGTGCATTATGTTTATAAGGACATTAATGTGTCTCATATGTGTAAGGGGCATTACTGTGTGGAATTGTGTATAAATGCATTGCTAATGTGTGGCATTATGTGTATAAGGTGCTCTACTATGTGGTGTTGCATATAGAAAGGGCACTACTGTGTCGTCTAATGTGAATAAAGAGCAATAAGGTGTGGTGTAATGTGAATAAGGAGCAATTCAGTGTGATGTAATGTGAATAAGGGGCTCTACTGTGAGGAGTAACGTTTATAAGGTAAAATTATACTACTGTGGGATGTAATATGAATTATGGACACTATCGCAAGATAAAATGTGAATAAAGTTGCAGTACTGTGTGGCGTAATTGGAATTAGGGTTACTATTGTGTGGCCATGCCCCTTCCCAGCAAGAAGATGCCCATTTTTGGGCTGTGCGTCAAATGTGCGAACTGTTCCTATTTAAAATATAGGGGGTACAAGGACTGCTATGGGTGAGGGGTGATGGTGCTGGGAAAGAGATGCAAGGTCAGAGGCAGAACCAGCGGTGGTGCTAGGGGGCACCAGCCAAAATCTTGCCTAGGGCATCATATTGGTTAGGGCCGGCTCTGCATAGACCCAGGCTTTCTGCCATTGCGTGCACATTGAGGGTTAGACAATAGGCTCAGACCCTTTACCAGGCACTGTGAGATCAAACATTCTCTAGTACAGGGTTAAGTAACATGCAACAATCCAGCTGCGGTGGAACTATGGAACTATTTATGCCAGCATGCCATGTCTCAGTTTTAAATTTGTAAAAAAGAAAGAAAAAAAAGAGGTCTGTATTTGATGCACGATAAAGTATAAAATAAAACATTTATTACGCATATCAAAGCAGGGAAAATTTCACAGTATGCAGCGAAATATCTTTAATCCTGTCATGCATGAATTCTGATAATTTAATGCAAGATTTTTTACTATGTTTTTTGATTAGTTTTCAGGGCTTAGAAAAACACAAAGAAGTTTTTTTGTTAAAACTATAAAAATTGGGGGGCGTGGCTTGGATCGGCATGGAGTAGCTGTGTGCAGCCTTAGCTCTCCACTAATATCCTGAGATCCCAACCGTTTTACCCCAGCCCGTGGATCCTGCTCCCTGCCAGCTGGCCCCTGAGTGTGTGCTGCCTCTGCTGCTGCTCTTACAAGTCCGGTGTGCGGCGCGGTTCTGCAGCTGCGGACCTTCCAGCGTGACCCCCGGCTCCCTGCCTCTCTGCCGGCCGGCCGCCGCCGGAGCTCCGGGAACGGCGCGTGACCGCGCGTCCGGCGGTGTCTGTGCGCTGGTCCTCCAGCTGGGGGGCTGCAGAGGAGGAGGCCCTACCATCTGCTGGGTCCGGTGGGGTACATGTCCTGAGCCCCACTGCGGTAACGCTGGAGACCGGGTGCGGGTGAAAAAGCCCGCGAAAACCGCCATTTTCAGTCCTGCAGCTCCCTCCTGGGCTTAATACTTATCTACAGGGCTATACAAGGCCAGTGCCCTTTACATTTGGATGGACTATATATCTTTCACTGAAGCCAGCTGCCCTACATTAGCTGCCTGTTACCCTGCAGTGGCAGCCTGTGTGCCCACGACTCGGCTCTCATTCTGCAGCAATTTCTACAACACACACCTGTTTCCTGACTATTTGTAGTGTGCCCACATACTTGTTTTGTTATCTTGTTGTGCCAACTCTGCCCGGCCCGGGCAGCCCTGACCCCTGTGCTGAACCTATATTGTTGGGGATTTTTTTTTTTTTTTTGCTGTAATATCCCTAAGGTTCTGCCTTCCCGTCCAGTGATATAATGGTGAGGGGGGGGGGACAGATTGCGGCTAACGCTGCTGCGAAATTGGAGAAATTTGCCAGACCACAACAGACATCTACTTCGGCAAAGCGGGGTGATGCCGGCCCATCCTTGCCAGCGGCCGAGGTGGACACTTCCGACCCTGATGAGCAGGTGCATTCTACCCAGCAAATACTGCAGGCAATCTCTGCGTCCGAACAGAGGGTCACGGACCGGATTGGGCAAGTACAAATGGACGTTTCTCTGCTGCGGCAGGATATGCAGAAAATCCGAGAGCGTGTGGGTGAAACTGAACATCGGATATCGGCTTTGGAGGATGCTGCCCCACCCTTACAGTTGAAAGTGGCGGACCTGTCTACCCAAATGACATCTATGCAAGCTAAAATGTCAGATATAGAAGGGAGACTGCGGCGCAACAACGTTCGGTTTGTTGGGCTCCCTGAGAGAGCGGAGGGCACCTCCCCGGAGTCATTTCTTGAAGGTTGGCTTATGGATCTCTTTGGCAAGGAAGCATTTACCTCTCAATTTGCGGTGGAGCGGGCGCACAGGCTCCCGCCTAGGCCGCCGCCGGGGGCCCCGGCTAGAACATTTATTGCACGCTTCCTGCACTTTAAGGTCCGTGATGCTGTGCTCCGTCTGGCCCGGACACAGGGCCCTATCCAACTAGATGGACATAATATATCTGTATTTCCTGATTTTGGCCTGGAGGTGCAAAAGAACCGATCTCAATTTCTTCATGTCAAGCGTCAGCTCAGAGACCGCAATATACAATATTCTATGATGTTTCCAGCCAAGTTGCGGGTGGTGTTTAACAACAACACTAATTTTTTTACATCTCCTCAGGATGCTGGGGCATGGCTGGAACGACAACCTCGTTCTTCTCGATGATATGTTATTGCTCAGATGTTGATTTAATTCTTTTTTTACGGCTGTTTCCATCTATCTGATGCATATTCCTGTTAGTCTAAATGCAATGTGGGGATATGTGCAGTGTAGGGTGTATAGGAGCGGGGCACACTCATGTTACTGTTAGCTGTGCATCGTCTTGGTATAGCGGTGCTGGTCAGCCTCACGTTACTCTATTGCTATCTGTTGTTTTGTAATGGGGCATGTGCCTAGCTATGTTTTTTTCAGGGTTGGGGTACTACTTCTCTCTGCGCGATGTGGAGAGTTCTTGCCGAAGATAGTGTAGGGGCTTTTCCTTGGGCTCTTTGGTTAGGCCCCTATCCCTTAGTTTGGTCACTTAGTGGGAGTCCAGGTATGCCTTAGGTTTGCGAGGTGATACAGGGTGGGTGTGTGTGGGTGGGGGATTAGTTTGTTTTTTTCTAAGCCATCATTTTTTAGTTCTGTGCGTACTTTGCTGTGACACGTTATTTATGTATGATATTGGGGGACTGGTTGCTCCTGTCCCGGTTTACTGTTTGCTCAGCCTTGCTATGCTGCGTTGCCAGGTTTTGATGCATGTCTCTCTGTTCTATCCTGCCGCCCCTTTCCTCTGTGATTTCTATGTCTGCTGTCTCTGAGGGGCTCCGTCTGCTCAGCTGGAATGTTCGGGGCTGAACGAAAAAATTAAAAGATCACTAGTCCTGACTCAGGTTAAAAAATACCAGGCGGACATAATTCGTCTCTCTGAAACTCATTTGCATGGAGGTAGGGTGTTGGCACTTAAAAAACCATGGGTTAGTCACGTGTATCATTCCACCTTCTCTAGTAATGCCAGAGGCGTTTCTGTATTGATTAGAAAGTCCGTACAACTTCACCTGGACGAGTGTGAAACTGACCAATATGGCAGATACGTCTTCTTACGAGCCCATATTAATTGCAGATTGTTTCATATATTAGCCGTCTATGTCCCCCCGCCATATAACAATGAGGTTCTCCGTCATGCTGCCCGTTTCCTGGCCCGGTCCCCTGCTACCCCTGTAATATGTTTAGGGGATTTTAATAATGTTATGGATGGTGTCTTGGACAGGTGGAGGGAATCGGTTACGTCTTCCCCTCCCTTGGCGTCCCCTACTCCGTTCGCCAGACTGCTGGGGGAGCTGGGGCTGGTGGATGTATGGAGATGTCGTAATCCTACAGCTACTCATTTCTCCTGTCATTCCGCTACCCATCATGCTTTCTCTCGTATTGATTTGGTTTTAGTTTCTCCTGGTTTGTCCCCTGACGTGCTGGCAGTGGACTATCTCCCTAGGGGTATATCGGATCACTCTCCTGTCTCCGTTACAGTCAATGTTGGTTGGGAGCGGGGGTGCGAAAATGTGGAAACTTAATCCCTTTTGGTTAACTTTACTAGGGGAGGGTGCGGATCTGATTGCCGCTTGGGAAGGGTTCCAGGAAGACAATTTACTATACAGTGATCTGCCGCTGAAACATGATGCTTTTAAAGCGTTTCTGCGAGGCTCCTTTATAAAACGGATCTCTGAAGTTAAAGCGTTTAGTAAGAGGGAGGAGGTGCGATTGGAGTCTCTGTGCCGGCAGCTGGAATCTCAATATCTTATTACCCATTTGCGGTCTGATGAACTGTTGTGGAGGAGTGCGCAGAGCGAGTGGTCGGATTGTTTATTTGAGAAGTCCAGGCGTAGACTCCTTTTTGCAGGACATGAGCAGTATTTTCGGGCAGAGACGAATGGCAGTTACTTGGCCTCTCTGGCCCAGTCCGAATCCCCTAGAACTGTAATTCAATGTGTGAAAAATTCTGCTAGCCAAATGTGTTATTCTGGCTCAACGGTGACGGAGACGTTCCGTAGTTATTATTCCTCGCTTTATACCTCCCGAGCCAGTTACTCTGGTGATCAGCTTAGGGATTTTTTGGCTCAGTTGACCTTGCCATGTCTGTCCCGGGAGGACTCTGGGGCCCTGGATGCACCTATTACGCTGGAGGAGGTGGAGGCTGCGATCCTGTCTCTCCCGGCGTCTAAGGCAGCGGGATCCGATGGACTTCCGGGTGAAGTCTATAAAAAATACAGTAAATTTTTTTGCCCCCTATCTCTTACAATTGTTTGACTTACTCTTAGAGGGCGGGACTCTCCCACACTCTATGGCCGAGGCCAATATAATTGTCCTGTTGAAACCAGGGAAAGACCCCCTGCTCCCCGAGTCTTACCGGCCCATTTCCCTACTCAATACAGATGCCAAGATACTAGCAAAAATCTTGGCATCTCGATTGAATTTGGTAATTACAACAATAATTCACCCGGACCAGACTGGCTTTATGCCGGGTAAATCCACTGCCCAAAATTTACGTAGATTGTTCTGTCATCTCCAGAGGGGTGATTTGGTGGGGTCGGACGCGGTGGTGGTGTCTCTTGATGCGGCCAAAGCGTTCGATTCCGTGGAATGGAAGTATCTGTGGGGGGCGCTAGAGAAATTTGCTTTTGGCCCTCGATTTATTAGGTTTATCCAGTTGTTGTATTCCTTGCCTGTGGCTCGTGTGACGGCCAATGGTTTCACGTCTGAGATTTTTGCGTTGGGGAGGGGCACTCGGCAGGGTTGCCCCCTATCTCCTGCACTGTTTGCAATTGCCGTGGAGCCATTGGCCGGCCTGTTACGCACTAATAGCAGGGTTAGGGGTGTTGAGATTGGGGGTCACGTGGATGTAGTGGCGCTATACGCGGATGACATGCTTCTTTTCTTGCAGGACTCTGATGACTCCTTACAAGCAGTGTTACAGATAGTGGAGAATTTTGGTATCTTTTCCGGTCTGCTAATTAACTGGGATAAGTCCCACATTTTTCCCATTTCTGGTCTTCTCCCTGAAAATACACAGGGGGCGCATCCTTTGCAATGGACATTGCGGTTCAAGTATTTAGGCATCTGGATTACTCCTATGGCATGTAGCTATGTGGCCCAAAACATCGACCCCATTTTAGCGACATTTAAAGAGAAGGCTCATAGCTGGAAAAAATTACCGTTGACTGTCCTGGGTCGGGTTAACTTATTTAAAATGGTGATGCAGCCAAAATTCCTTTATGCCCTACACAACTCTCCAGTCTACCTCCCCAAGAAGATCTTTACTGTTATTGAGGGCGTTCTGTCCTCATTTATATGGGGTGGCAGGCCGGCGCGAGTCTCTGTCAGGACACTATGCAGATCTCAGCTTTCCGGTGGGGCAAGTCTTCCTGATCTCAGACTATACTATGTGGTGGCTCAGCTGTCACATCTGAGTGAATGGATTGGGGATTCTCTGGGTACCACAATGGGAGGGTTTCTGGCTGAGCGGGCGGAGTGCTCTCCTGCTTTCTCTCTTTCTCCTCTTCAGCTTCTCCTCTCTGGTCTCTCAGCTTCTGGCTTGCCTCCCCTGTTACGTCAAGCCTTGCTTATCTGGCGCTATGCGCACACTTTATATGACTGGGGGGGACACGACACCTGTACTCCATTGTGGTTCAGTAGTGCATACCCTGAGCTATATGAGATGTCGTTAGATAATATATGGATTACTAGAGGTGTCATAGTACTGAATCAACTATACCATAATGGAGTGCTGAAATCATTTCAGCAATTGAGGATCGAATTTGACGTACCTAACACTGCTTTGTTCCGGTATTTTCGGCTTAGGCATGCTGTACAGACCCAGTTCCCTCACGGCCCACCACTGATTGTTGAATCACCCGTTAGGACAGGGGCGGAACTCCCGGAGGCAACGGAGTCCGTTGCCGCCGGGCTCCAGCCCTGAAGGGGGCACCTGGCTCCAACACTGTCCCCCTACCATGCCCTTCTTGCCACCGAGCGGAGGAGCGCTGATCAGCATCAGCGCGGCGCTCCGCCTCTGTGACTGTCGGCTGTGCTGTGTGTGTGGTCGCGGAGGACCGCGACCTGGCAGCTGACAGAGCTTTGATTGAGGAGCCGGCCTGCCCAGCAGACTGAAGACGCACGCAAAGAGGAAGCAAGGAGGGGGATTTGTCGTTTAGAATAATTTACCCCGTAGCTCAGCAAGTCTGCCCGTCCGTCACCAGGACTCCCCAGCAGCCACAGGCAGATTGGCTGGCCCGGCCGTAGACTGCAGATGCCTCCAGCAGCTTAATATACACTTGCGGGTGGTTGGCCACTCCCCTGGGACCAGCGGCCGCCTCATCAGTTCTAATGCCGGATGTCAGACAGAGGGATCTGAGCTGCGGGTGCTGCGCATCACGTTACAGGAACCCCTGCATGGGACACAGGAGGTCGTGGGCAACGGGGCTGGCGTTGCCGCTTCTTCTGTAGGTCAGTCACTGTATGCCAGCTTGCACATCTGCAGGTTACAGCTCCAGCCTCATGTTCTGCGAAATTCTGCATCCCAGAGCTCTCACCTGCTGTGCCCCCTGACTGCTCACTACGCCCCATGATTGCTCCCTATGCCCCTTAACTGCTCATTATTCCCCTGACTGCTCCATATGCCCCATGACTGCTTTCTATGCCCTCTGACTGCTTTCTATGCCCCTGGCTGCCGTTTATGCCCCCTGACTTCCTCTATGCCCCCTGGCTGTCCTTTATGCCCCTAGACTGGCCCTATGCCCCCTGACTGCTTCCTATGCCCCCTGATTGCTCCCTATGACCCTGGCATACCCCTGACTGCTCCTTATGCCCCCTGAATGCTCCCTATGCCCCCTGACTGCTCCCTATGTTCTTGAAACACTGGCGTCGGAGTGCACCTTATGCCCTCTGACTGATCCCTCTGTCTGTGACCGATCCCTATGCCCCTGACACACCTTTGACTGCTCCCTATGTTTCTGAGGCACTGGCTTCTGACTGCACCAGATGTCCCCTTTTTCCTGCACCTCAGACCTAGCAGGAAAACTGCCTGACAGCCTCTCCCTCATTGCCTGTCATCCTCTCTGTAGCGTCATCCACTGCCTCCCCCAGTATCCCACTCCCCGTCACCCAATGCCACTCTGTCTCCGACTATCTATCCATGTCACCTCTTTCTTGCTTGTCAGCCTCTTCCTGTCATGCAGTGCCCCTCCCCATCATCCTCTACATCATCCACCTCCCCCTGGTGTTATCCACTGCATCCCCCTGTCATCCATTCCCTGTTATCCCCCACTGCCTCTCCCTGGCATCACCGACTGCCTCTCCGTCTCCCACTATCTCTCCCTGTCATCCACTGCCTCACCCCGTCATCCTCTACGTCACCCACTGTCTCTCCCTTGGGTCACCCACTGTATCGTGGCGAAAGCATGATGAAAACAAGGGCACTGGGGGAAGGGGGACATGGCTCGTGGGGGGGGGGGCATGGCTCACATGGGAAAAGAGGTGGACATTGCTAAAACACACTGGGGACAGGAGGATATAGCTCACACAGGGGGGAAATAGCTCACAAAAGGAGTAAGGAGGACATGGCTCACACAGGAGAAGGGGCAGCATATCTCACACATGTGAAGGGGGATGTGACTCACAAAAGAGGGAAGGGGTGATATCACTCACACACGGCAAGGGGGGAACATGGCTCACACAGGGGGAAGGGGACATGGCTCACACACGGACCAGGGGAAGGTGTTATATGGCTCTCGCAGGGGGGAAGGAATGGGACATGGCTCACACAGGGGCCAAGGGAGGGGGGACAACACAAGGACCCCTAGTTATAATAAAAGGGAGAGACCTGCCAAGCAGTCATGTGAGGGACGCCACAGCCTCAAACATACAGTAATTGAGTTTGTATGTCTTCATTTTCCTATCAGTGCCGATGTGGGTGTTATTTTTCCTATCGGCGCCATTGTGTTGTTATTTTCTTATGTGAAGCCAATGTGTTTTATTAATTTTGCTGTAGAGGCCTATTTTCCCCCCATTATTTTCACTGTGGTGGCCTGTTTATTTTTGTTCGCTCTGGTGGCCTATGTGCTGTATTATTTTCCTGAGGTGGCCTATGTTCTGTATTATTTTTCTATCAGTGCCAATGTGTTTTATTATTTTTCTACAGGGGCTTATGTGCTTTTTGTGGTGGCCTATGTGCTTTATTTTATATCAGTGCCAATGTGTGTGGTTTTTTTTCCTATCTGTGCCAATGTGCGTGTCTGTGTTTTTTAACTACAATAAGGTCTGCAATGTAGTGTAGAGTACAATGGGGTCAGTAATGTAGTGTAGGGTACAGAGGGGTCAATAATTTAGTGTAGGGTGTAAATGGGTCAATAGTTTAGGGTATAGAGGTGTCAGTGATTTATTGTAAGGTATAGAGGGGTCGGTGATGTGGTGGCGGGTATAAAGAAGTCAGTTAAAATACTATTTTTTTGAGGGGGGGCACAGCATTTTATCTTGCCTCCGGGCAACTGGGATGAAGTTACGCCACTGCGTTAGGACGATGCTTACTTCTCTGAGCCAAAGGGGGAAAATATCTACCATATAATGCTGCTTTGAATAATAGAAGTTACCCTGATCTATTGAATAATCTTCGTACTAAATGGGAGACTAATTTGGGACCTTTGTCCCATGAGCAGTGGCTCCAAATTATGGGCTCCCTTAAATACACTACGCCATGTATAAGATATAAGCAAGTTTTTTTCTATATTCTGCACAGGGTGTATCGTACTCCAGTCACTATGCAGAGGGCTGGTCTTAGGGAGGGTTCTAACTGCCCCAGGTGTCGGGCTGCCGATGCCGGATTCTGGCACCTACTTTGGGACTGCCCTGAGATTTCCCTTTTCTGGCGTAAAGTGTGGTGTGATGTGACCATGACAGCTCCGTCCCTCCCTACCTTAGATCCTGGTATATGCCTATTTGGGTTAGATCTTGAGGAAACGCACACTGTTTTAATGTACAAATATGTCCTGTGTCTCACTACGCTGGCAAAGGTTGTTATCGCTAGGGTCTGGTTCTCAGCTGATATACCTAGGGTGGAGCAGTGGAGGGCGTTGGTGAACGAGGTAATTCGTCATGAGAGACATATGTATAAGGTACGGGGTTCCACCTCTCGATTTACGGAGAGGTAGGATCGCTGGTGTAGCACATGGCTGGGCGGGCCGGTACTGAGCACTTGAGCGACATTCTTGATAATATTGATATTCTTTGTCGTGGATATCTATGCGAAAAGAATCAACACGCACACCGAAATGTCATCTGAAAATGTCTGTTTATTGATGGCAATTGTTACAGTTAATTTTACTGCTGTTGTTTTGTTATGTTTATGAGATGCAAAATTCAATAAAAATCACTTGATTTAAAAAAAAAAAACTATAAAAATTATTTAGTTATACACATGTCCAGTTGAGTGGAAATGCACCTGCAACATAAAAAATTGCCCTATTTTTGTGGAAGTGTTTTTAACAGTGGGGTTTAAAAAAAAAAGAAAAAAAAAAAAAAGGAAACATTAAAAACAAATGGTATGGTTCCAATTTGTTGACTTCTTGACAAAGAGGAGAGAATCCTTGAAACGCGTTGAAGTTATCCATGCTGTGACGAACACCCTTTGACTGCGGGACTTTTTTGTCACGGAATCCATGTTTGCTAATTTTTATGAATAAACCGGTGTATGTTTTTAACTACATCGGTCTATCAGCCTCCTGTCTGCAGTGAATGGGGGATGGAAAAAGAAACCTTTCAGTACACTCGAGACTGAATTTTAATGTAAGTGTGATTCCAATTACCCGTTGTCTTTGAAAAAAATCATCTGGTATTCTGCGATCAATATTAAAGATACCCTTACGTGAATGCGAGACTGAACTTTTATGTGAATGTCTCTCCAATTACGTGGATTTGTTCTGAGGATTATGTTCAGTTCGAGTACATGAAGCATTTCAGGCAGACGTTTTTTATTAATGTTTTAGATTGTTTTAATTTGTTAAAACATCAGTAGCGCTAGTTTGTATCTTCTATTGTACCTAAGTGTTAACGTTGGCCGGAGGGTGTAAAGAAAAGGAGGACTTCGTAGGAAGAGAACTGTAGTTTTAATGAATAATCAGGCTGTACACGAATATTGGAGAAATAGAAGAAACTGGAAGAATTAGAGTCTATGGTTAAATGACTTGAAGAGTGAAGCTGAAGAACTCGGGTAAAGAAGAAATGAAGACTGTGGTTTGTGACTGAAAGACGAGGCTGAAGAACTTGGACTTTGAAGAAATGAAGACGTCTGCGGGAACCGCCGTTAGCACCCGGAGCTCCTCTACGGCCTGAGACCCCGTGAGCGCTTCCACGAGTGGCAACAGACTTAGACAGCAGGACTGCAGCAGCGTTTAGGTAACATAGATGAGAGCAACTAAGACCAGGGAACCAGAAGTAACCTGGGAGCATAGAGCTGGAGAACCTTTCACAAGGAGGTAACTTGACGCACTGGCACTCTCCCTCTGAGCCAGCCCCCTTTTGTAAGGGGAGAACACGCAGGATTGGCTGGACAGAGATTGGGAACTTCATTGGTAATACTCTGGTCTCCAACATGGCTGCCCCCAGCACAGGAGACATACTTAGCTGTTAGCACACAGCTTTAGCCAGCTTCTGTCTCTGACTCACTATACTGTGTCACCACTAGAGGACCTTACTGCAGTGATCCACACCGCAGCGCCCGGCTCTCCAGACCCTCGGCCCTTGGCAGCCGCACATCCGTCCAGGAGGACCCGCCGCCAGCAGCTCTCTGCCGCCGCAGCTGCGCAAACCAGCAGGACGGTAACCCACGGGAGCACCCACCAGAGGTAAGGCTGTGGAGCCTGACATCCAGCAGCCTCATCGTTCTTCGTATTTTTATACTTTTCTAAATGTCCACTAAATTGCTGCAGATATCTATACATATTAGTAGTCTTGTAATTCCAAAGATAGTTCAAATGGATATACAGTATCTGCTAGCGTATTATAGTAAGAACCACTTGGAGGGTATCCAATTAGCTCTAAAAAAAATTTGGCGGCGAACATTTTTTATTTTTGTCCCCGACCATCCAATTATTCCCCATTTTATTCAGCTGAAAATGTTTCTAGTTTTTGGGTAAACCACATAGGAACCAGGATAAATTCCCGGTCTTACATGTTTTTGTGAACGGGGCTGTGAGGGCTGGTTATCGGGGATTTTTTTTTTTTTTGCATGCCTGAGGCACACGATACAAAATCCCCGATAACTGGTAGTATCAGGGCAATTAAATATCACCAAGGGATCAATTAACCACGGTAAATTACCGTGGCTAATTGGATATTGCCCTTTATATTTAATATACAGGCTGCATCTATCTATAAAACACTGTGAGTTTACCTCAATTAATGGGTTTGTATATGCTCCAGTTAATGTAATATTAATATCATGAAGGTAAAAACACTTTGCCTATATAAATAGGCAAAAATATAAGTGCACAACCTTTAATATATTGTTATAAAGGTAAGTTCTGTTAGCCTGTATCATTAGGCAAAAATATGGGAGTAAAACCTCCATGTATTACCCCAGAAGGGGAACAATACTGATATTTATGGGTTCTAAATCACATTCCTAATTCCAGCATTCTCATGGCTACATTTTTACATGCCCTAACAGCAAAACTGTGACAGGACATGCTGGGATGTGTAGTTCCAAAACAGTTGCAGTGCCGGACGTCGCCTTCACGACTTGGTTGCATAAGAAGCAAACATGTCAGACTGGGCTTTCCCTGACACTATCACATTAGGAAGCTAATCTTCCAGCAGCTGCTAGCCTTATCCCACTTGGCCAGACACTCGTTTGCTGCAGCAACTTCCCCGCTGCCTCCTACTAAAAGCATTGCCCTCCCATGGCTGCAGGGAAGCTGTGGTTTCCTATCTAGCCCCCAATTGTTGGAGGATAGCTGCGATAAGTGATCTTTATAGGATAGCCCAGCAGCCCTGTCTCCCTCTCCCAGCCAGTAGTGAATCATGGGTAATCCCACTGCTGGCTGATTTTCTTGCTGTGACTATTTTTTTTTTTTTTAACTGAAATGATACTGAATCTGGGTTAAATAGCTGTTATTTACATCATTTTATTAAAACAAAATACAATTCACATTTTTGTATAAAATATATTAAGACAGCTATGTGGTTAATTTCAAAAGCAGGACTTGGAAGCAGGAATGAAAGTGACTATGGTGGCCAAACCCCAGGATCAGGATCGGCGGGATCCCGGGATTTAGGCCAAAAATTGGCCAGGATTCAATACTGGGATTGGAACTTCGAGAAAAGGAATTACCGGTGGGTATTAAATTCCTATTTTCTCTAACGTCCTACTGGATACTGGGGAATAGTACTTTACCATGGGGATGACCCAAAGACCCAGAACGGGTGGGAGAGTGCCGAGACCCCTGCAAAACCGCCTGACCAAACTGAAGATCATCCTTGGCCAAGGTGTCGAACCTGTAGAATTTAATGAATGTGTTCACACCAGACTAAGTAGCTGCACGGCACAACTGTAAGGCCAAGACGACCCGGGCAGCTGCCCAGTAAGAACCCACCAACCTTGTTGAGTGGGTTTGAACAGAACTCGACAGCAGCAGAGCAGCCGAAGTATAGGCTTGTTGGATAGTCAATTTGAGCCAATGAGCAATAGACTGCTTGGAGGCAGGACAACCAATTTTCATAGCATCATAAAGGACAAAAAGCGAGTCAGATTTCCCGTGTCGAGTAGTCTTTTTGATGTAAATCCTCAAAACCCTCACAACATCCACTTTGGAGCAACGGAAGTGTCGGATAATACTGGAACAATTGATTTACATGAAAGGCCAACACCACTTTAGTAAAAAACTGTGGGCAAGTTCTGAGCTCCGCTCTATCCTCATGAAACAGCAAGTATGGGCTCTTACAGGACAAGACCCCAATTCCAACACTCGTCGAGCCGAAGCCAAGACCAGTAACATAACAGTCTTCCACGTTAGGCATTTTAATTCAACCCTATGAAAGGGTTCAAACCAATCCGACTGGAGAAAGGTCAATACCACATTGAGGTCCCATGGAGCAGTTGGAGGAACAAAGGGTGATTGAATGTGCAACACCCCCTTTAGAAAGGTCTGTACTTCAGGAAGTACCGCCATTTTTTTCTGGAAGAAGTTAGAGAGAGACGAAATCTGAACCTTGATGGAGCCTAACCCTGGGCCCTTATCCACTCCTGCTTGCAGGAACAGTAGAAAACGGCCCAGACAAAATTCCACAGGAGAACATTTTTTACCCTGATACCAGGAAACATATTTCTTCCAAATACGGTGGTAATGTTTGGAGGTAACCACCTTACGGGCCTGAACGATAGTGGAAACCACCTTGGATGGAAGACCCTTCCTGGTTAAAGGTATTGAGCATTGGGTACACATGAGGGATCCCTGTGAGGAAGGTGTAAACCTAGCCTTGCATAAAGCACACACAGACTTATTTGCAGATATGCTTGAGCAGAAAAACACAGTTAGTATGAAAGACAGTGCAGTATTAGTGAGATATGCACACTTATCCCAGACCACCCTGAATGGAGTGACAAAGAGAGGATTGGGACCAGCACACTACACCACAGACCAAGCAGCGCCCCCGCTGGGGTCTTTTTCCACACAGCAGTATAACCGCTGATTATATGCTCCCCCCTTCACTATAACTCCCTGGTACCAGTTACAATGGTGATTCAGTGGGTCCAGTGGAGGAGCAGTCTCTGCATGCAGCCTGTCAGATCATCATCAGCAGGAAATGGCGCGTTTAGCCTCTGGTCCCACTCTCCGGGAAGCCCCGCCCCATAATGGCACGCGGCCCCTGCATTTTATTTATACTGCCTTACTCCATTAAATGTGTAAAACGAGAGTACGCAACTCCCGTTTACCATACTGCCAGTCTGGGTACTCAGTGGGCACCACGGCCATAGCCGGGTGATCACTGTCCCTTCATGCCGCCAATTTGCACCAGGGACCCGCTAATCGGGTCCCCAGTGTAACACCGCACCGCGTCTCTTCAGCATGTTAGGGGTGGCGGCATGCTGCCGGCATGGGCTCACACCCGAGAAGTATGAGAAACATCACCTCAGAAGCTCAGTGTCCTGTCAGCGAGGATACGCACCATTAACTCTAAGGAAGTTGGTTCAGCCACAACCCCCCCCTTCCTCCCCAAGTCCAATGACGCAGGCAGATTGGTTGCCAACCAGTGCTGCCTGAAAATAACAAACCAAAAAAATTTCGGTAGAAAACTCTCTGGAGATCAAGAGAATGCACCCGGCTCCTTGGGCACATTTTCTAAACTGCTAGGAAAGGGCATAGAGGGGAGGAGCCAGCACACACTATTGATTGCTTAAACTGCCAGGCTCCAGTGGACCTGATCTATACCCCATGGTAATATACCATTCCCCAGTATCCACTAGGACGTTAGAGAAAATTCTTTATGTTAAAGGGGACTTTTATGCACTTTGATAAACCACTATGGGCTAAATGTAATAAGCTCCGAGTTGCCGGAGGGACTTTCTGCGAGTCTACCCGTTTTTTATGGCAGCAATCATTTACAAGGCATAACCAGGTTGGTTTTGCCTTCTAAATATTACCTGCTTTAAAAAAATGGGCAGACTTGCAGAAAGTCCCACACCTCCGGGGCTATTACATTTAGCCCTATGTTTCTTTAAACTGTCCTAGGGTTTCCACTATTTTCTTGGGTATTTCTAGCAGGCATATTCTTTGAACATATCAGTGGCTCATATGTTCCTTTCCTTATACTCGTAAATAAACTGAATAGTATATCTGAGCATTGATAGATGGAAGCCATCATACTAAAGAGGTTGAAAATAATACTGTAAACTTTCATTATAATCAAGGTGAAGCATTCTATAACCACATCTTATAAATATAATAAACAATGTGTGTAGATTAAAAGTCATTATTAGATCAGGAAGCAGAACATAAAGGAGTGTTCAACACAAAAAAGAAAATTGGTGTACCTTGACTTTTGGGGGTTATCCAATTAGCTGTTATTTTTCATCCAATAAAAACAGCGATTTTTGACCGATGGTCATTGTTGGGCTATCCAATTCTAAGCGGGTTTTTTTTTAATCGGCCGAAAAAGGACCCGCTATCATGCGATAACACATGGGATTCTGGGATAAGTTCCCAATGCAATAGTGTACATTGTAAAAGACTAGCCATCTTTTTCATACATTGCATGAAAATAAAACATTGATTTGTCTAGAAAATAAGATTTTACTTACCGGTAAATCTATTTCTTGTAGTCCGTAGAGGATGCTGGGACTCCGTAAGGACCATGGGGAATAGACGGGCTCCGCAGGAGATAGGGCACTTTAAGAAAGCCTTGGATTCTGGGTGTGCACTGGCTCCTCCCTCTATGCCCCTCCTCCAGACCTCAGTTAGGGAAACTGTGCCCAGAGAAGATGGACAGTACGAGGAAGGATTTTTGTAAATCTAAGGGCGAGATCCATACCAGCCACACCAATCACACCATATAACTTGTGATAAACTACCCAGTTAACAGTATGAACAACAACATAGCCTCGGTTCAACCGATAAACTATAGCATAACCCTTATGTAAGCAATAACTATATACAAGTCTTGCAGAAGAAGTCCGCACTTGGGACGGGCGCCCAGCATCCTCTACGGACTACGAGAAACAGATTTACCGGTAAGTAAAATCTTATTTTCTCTAACGTCCTTGAGGATGCTGGGACTCCGTAAGGACCATGGGGATTATACCAAAGCTCCCAAATGGGCGGGAGAGTGCGGATGACTCTGCAGCACCAAATTGAGCAAACAGGAGGTCCTCCTCAGCCAGGGTATCAAACTAACAGAACTTTGCAAAGGTATTTGACCCCGACCAAGTAGCAGCTCGGCACAGCTGTAGTGCCGAGACCCCTCGGGCAGCCGCCCAAGAAGAGCCCACCTTCCTAGTGGAATGTGCCTAAACCGATTTAGGTAACGGCAATCCTGCCGTAGAATGCGCCAGCTGAATCGTGTTACAGATCCAGCGAGCAATAGTCTGCTTTGAAGCAGGGCCGCCAACCTTGTTGGCTGTATACAGAACAAACAGTGCTTCTGTTTTGCAGATCCTAGCCGTTCTGGCCACGTAAATTTTCAAAGCCCTGACCACATCAAGGGACTCGGAATCCTCCAAGTCACGCGTAGCCACAGGCACGACAATAGGTTGGTTCATATGAAAGGATGAGACCACCTTTGGCAGGAATTGAAGACGGGTCCGCAATTTCGCTCTATCCATATGGACAATCAGATAGGGCTTTTAGTGAGAAAAGCCTCCAAATCCGAAACTCGCCTAGCCGAAGCCAAGGCTAACAACAATGCCACCTTCCAGGTGAAATATTTCAACACAACTGACTTAAGTGGTTCAAACCAATGTGACTTAAGGAACCGTAAAACCACGTTAAGGTCCCAAGGCGCCACCGGCGGTACAAAAGGAGGCTAAAAATGCAGTACTCCCTACACAAACGTTTGTACTTCAGGAAGAGAAGCCAATTCTTTTTAGAAGAAAATGGATAAGGCCGAAATTTGAACCTTTATCGATCCTAATTTCAGGCCCAAGTTCGCACCAGTTTGAAGGAAGTGAAGCAGACGGCCCAAAAGGAATTCCTCGATAGGAGCATTCCTGGCCTCACATCAGGAAACATATTTTCGCCATATTCAGTGATAATGTTTCAATGTCACTTCCTTCCTAGCCTTAATTAGGGTAGGAATGACCTCCTCCGAAATACCCATTACCGCTAGGATCCTGCGATGAACCGCCATGCAGTCAAACGCAGCCGCGGTAAGTCTTGGAACAGACAGGGCCCCTGCTGCAGCAGGTCCTGTCTTAGAGGAAGAGACCACGGAATCTCTGTGAGCATTTCCTGCAGATCTGGATATCAGGTCCTCCGTGTCCAATCTGGAACAATGATAATTGGTCTCACTCCTCTTTTTCTTATTATCCTCAACACCATGGGTATGAGAGGAAGAGGAGTAAACACAGAGACCGACCGGAACACCCACGGGCGTCCACAGCTTACTGCCTGAGGGTCTCCTGACCTGGCGCAATAACTCTGCGGCTTTGTGTTGAGGCGGGACGCCATCATGTCTATCAGTGGCAGTCTCCACCGAATTGCAATCTGTGCTAAGACTTCCTGATGAAGTCCCCACTCTCCAGGACGTAGGTCGTGTCCGCTGAGGAAGTCTGCTTCCCAGTCGTCCACTCCCGGAATGAACACTGCTGACAGTGCGCTTACATGATTCTCCGCCCAGCGAAGAATTCTGGTGGCTTCCGCCATCGCCACTCTGCTCCTTGTGCCGCCTTGGCGGTTTACATGAGCTACTGCGGTGACGTTGTCTGACTGGATCAGAACCGGTTGGTCGCGAAGTAGGGTCTCCGCCTGACGTAGGGCGTTGTATATGGCCCTTAGTTCCAAGAAGTGAAGACAAGTCTCTTGACTTGACCAAAGACCTTGGACATTTTATTTTTCCCTGTGTGACTGCTCCCTAACCTCGGAGGCTCGCGTCCGTGGTCACCAGAATCCAGTCCTGAATGCCGACCCTGCAGCCACCACAGGAGAGATACCCTGGCCCTGGGGGAGAGGGTGATCAACTGATGAATCTGCAGATGTGACCCGGACCACTTGTCCAGTAGGTACCATTTGAAAGACCTCGCATGGAACCTACCGAAGGGAATGATTTTCCCCGGACGCGGGTGCAGCGATGCCGACACCTGTCTTGGTTTCAATAAGTTCCTGACCAGAGTCATGAGTTCCTGGGCCTTCTCTATCTGAAGGTAAACCCCTTTCTGGTCCGTATCCAGAATCATACCCAAGAAGGGCAGACTAGTCATAGGAACCAACTGTGACTTCAGGATATTGAGAAACTAGCCGTGTTGCTGTGACACCTTCAGCGAAAGTGACACGCTGTTCAACAACTGCTCTTTTGATCTCGCCTTATAGGAGATCGTCCAAGTATGGGATAACTGTGACTCCTAGCTGGCATAGGAGCACCATCATTTCCGCCCATTACCCTGAAATTGGTAATGACAATACTGTACCGCAATTCTCAGGTACGCCTGATGGGGTGGATAAATGGGAACATGAAGGTATGCAGCCTTTATGTCTAGATACACCATCAAATCCCCCCTTTCCAGGCTGGCCATGATCGCTCTGAGCGATTCCACCTTAAGTTTGAACCTTTTCCAGTATAGGTTCAGAGGTTTTAATTTTAAATAGGTGTGACCGAACCGTACGTATCCGGGACTACAGCCAAGGTTGAGTAATAGCTCCTTCCTTGTTGCAGGAGGAGAACCTTGAGCACCACCTGTTGGAGATACAATGTTTGAATTGTATTTAATATAACTCCCCTGCTGGGGGAGAAGCCGGTAGGTCCGATAAGGAAAACCGGCGAGGAGGCACCTTTCGAATTCCTTTGTAACCCTGAGAACAATTTTTATTGCCCCGGGATCCACCTGTGAGTGAACTCAGATGTGGCTGAAGAGTCGAAGACGTGCTCCCCCTGGGACGGACTCCCTTAGCGGAGCTCCCGCATCCTGCGGTGGATGTAGTAGAGGCCGGGGAGGACTTCTGTTCCTGGGAACTAGCTGTGCCCCGTGCCCTTACCTCTGGTAAGAAAGGACGCTCCTCATACTTTCATGTTATTCTGCGACCGAAAGGACTGCATTTGATAATGTCGTGCCTTCTTAGTCTGTGAGGGAATATAAGGCAAAAGATCAGAATTACCAGCTATAGCTGTGGAGACCAGGTCCGAGAGCCCTTCTCCACACAATTCCTCAGCCTTGTGAGGTAAACCCTCCATATGCCTCTTTTAGTCGGCATCACCTGTCCATTGCATGTTCCACAGGACAAGTCTAGCAGAAATCGACATAGCGTTGACTCTAGAACCCAGTAGACTAACGTCTCTTTGGGCATGTCTTATATATATATATATATATATATATATATATGACAACATCTTTTACATATAAATAAATATATATATATCTATATACTAGGGACAATAACATGGCATCCTTATCTAGGGGTTAAACCACCGCTGATAAGGTATCCGACTACGCTGCTACAGCGCTATAAACCCATGCCGACACAATCGCCGGTCTGAGTAGTGTACCAGAATGTGTGTAAATGGACTTCAAAGTACTTTTACTGCATGCTATCTGCAGGATCCCTGAGGATAGCTGTTAAGTCAGCGCTACCTTTTTGGGTAAACGTGTCAATGCCTTGTACACCCTAGGGGAAGCTTCCCATCTTATCCTGGCCCCATTAGGGAAAGGATATTCCCTGAGAATTCTTTTTGGGAAGCTGCAGCTTCTTGTCTGGAGATTCACGCTCTTTTCCTTCATGAGAGGAGGGAAATTTACCTCAGCTTTCTTCCCCTTAAACATGTATACCCAGAGCCGGATTAAGACCATGGGGGGCCCGGGGTACTTAAGACAGTGGGGCCCCTATTCAAAGGGGGTGTGTGTGTGTGTGGGGGGGTGTATATATATATATATATATATATATATACACACACACACACACACAACACATATATATATTCACACACATATATATATATATATATATACATACATACATACACCCACATGTGTATATATATATATATATATATATATATATATATGATATATATATATATATATGATATATTTATATATTATATACACACACATATATATATATATATATATATATATATATATACACGATAAAAAGGGTGCTGGGCTGGCTGCTGCCTCCACAGAGTCCTCACGCTGCTGTCCTCCCTACTCCTTCCTTGCAGCCTGTGCGCCCAGCGGCAGCCAATGTCTGAGCCGCAGGCTGCTGCTGCTCCTCATGTTATTGGACAGCTGAGCCGTCGCTCAGCTGTCCTTCCATCACAGCCTGAGCCGCCAGGGACAGGACAGCCCTGCCGCTGCGTGTGTCGCCGGTTCCCGGGAGCGCAGCGCAATACCGCAGATCGGATCTCTGTTCCGATCTGCGGCGGCGACGGGGGGCCCTTTCAAAAAGGGGGCCCGGGGTACTTATCCCCGGGACCCCCCTCTTAATCCGGCTCTGTGTATACCCTGTCAGGGACAGATGAGTCATCAGTGATATGCAAAACATCTTTTATTACAATAATCATATATTGAATACTTTTCTGCCAGTCTTGGCTGTACTTTGCATTATCGTAGTCGACACTGGAGTCAGACTCCGTTTCGATATCAGTGTCTATTATTTTGGATAGTGAGCGTTGTGAGACTCTGAAGGTCTCTGTGACATAGGGGGAGACATGGGTAGATTCCCTGTCTGTTTTCTAATCTTTTGTAATAAGGTCATCTTAGCACTTAATTTCACATATCCAAGCAGGTGTCGACGGAGAGACCACGCACCCACACAGATTTGCTCCATCCTTCTGAGAGCCTTTTACCGCAGACATGTCGACACACACGTACCGACACACTCCACACACACAGGGAATCTCTTATCTTAAGACAGGTTCCCCCCTAGGCCCTTTGGAGAGACAGAGAGAGAGAATGCCAGCACACACCCCAGCGCTATATAGCCCAGGAAAAAACACAGAATGTTTACCCAGTAGCGCTGCTGTAATGTATAATCGCCAAATATGTGCCCCCCTCTACTTTAAAACCCTCTTCACCGTGTGTCAAGCAGGGGAGAGTCCGGGGAGCTTCCTCTCAGCGGTGCTGTGGAGAGAAAATGGCGCTGGTGAGTGCTGAGGGAGAAGCCCCGCCCCCTCGGCTTCTGTCCCGCTCAAACTTACTAAAATATGGCGGGGGCTCTTTTATATACATGTACAGTGCCCACCTGTACATGTATATATACTTTTTGCCATAAGAGAGGTGTTATATTGCTGCCCAGGGCGCCCCCCCTGCGCCCTGCACCCTTACAGTGACCGGAGTGTGTGAGGTGTATGGGAGCAATGACGCACAGCTGTGGTGCTGTGTGTTACCTCAGTGAAGCTCTGAAGGCTTCTGCCGCCTGAGACGTCTTCTGACTTCGTTTCTTCTGGCTCTGTGAGGAGAACGGCGGCGCGGCTCTGGGGGTGGACGCCCAGTAAGAACCTGTGTTCACCCCCTCTGGAGCTAATGGTGTCCAGTAGCCGAGGAAGCAGAACCTATCTTAGACAAGAAGGTCTGCCCCTCTCTCCTCAGTCCCTCGATGCAGGGAGCCTGTTGCCAGTAGTGCTCCCTGTAAAAATGTAGAAAAAATCCAAACAAAAATGCTTTCTAGGCAGAGAACTCAGGGAGCTCCCTGCAGTGCAACCATCTCGCTCTGGGCACAATGTAAAACCGAGGTCTGGAGGAGGGGCATAGAGGGAGGAGCCAGTGCACACCCAGAATCCAAAGCTTTCTTAAAGTGCCCTATCTCCTGCGGAGCCCGTCTATTCCCCATGGTCCTTATGGAGTCCCAGCATCCTCAAGGACGTTAGAGAAACACAGTTTACGGGGTACAATATATTGCTTCAGGCTTTGTACATTAGGTTGCATCATTGTACATAAAATGACTATTTCTGCTGAGTATTAGATTTATTATCAAACTATTGCGTGTATAAGTTATAATACATATGTTTTTTGGGTGTAACTACTTTAGCAGTGTAATCTAAATCACTGGAAAGTGTCAGAAAATCTTATGATTTGCTGACCACATGTAGACAGATGGTTTATGGTGATGTACAGATAAGGTGATTTTTGTTACTTACCGTAAAATCTCTTTCTCTGATTCCATCTGGGGGACGCTGCGCCATTACTTGTGGGTTAGAGGTGTGTGGTTGTGGAGTTTGGCACAGAACTAATAAAACCTGACTCCTCCCCCCTCTAACCCCTCCCATCTCCTTCCTGCCTAGCCAGTACCTCAGTTAACGTTTAGCCAAGCCAAAGGAGATAGATCAAAGAAAATTAACTGGTTAAACCAGACAAACATCTGGGAGGGATCGCAGCGTCCCCCAGATGGAATCAGAGAAAGAGATTTTACGGTAAGTAACAAAAATCACCTTTTCTCTTTCATCCATCTGGGGGACGCTGCGCCATTACTTGTGGGATTTCCCAAAGCAAGCTAATAAGAGGAGGGAGACGGGGACGGCATAGCCGTCTTTAATATACGACGCCCAACAGCGGCAGTCTCCAAACCAAAAGTATGAAAACGGTGAAAGTATGTGTGAAAGTATGAACTGACGACCAGGTTGCCGCCCTGCACAGTTGCTCAACAGATGCACCACCGCGAACAGTTCCAAGAGGCTCCAACAGCTCTAGTGGAATGAGCCCTAATTGAGTCAGGAACCGAAACATTAGCAGACACGTAAGCCCGTCTTATGGCCGAAGTTATCCAACGGGCCACAGTATTTTTGGAGGCCGGCCAACCTCGTTTCGGAGCATCAATCAAAATCAGCAAGTTATCCGTACGCCGGAATGACTCGGTGCGAGACAAATAGACACGTAAAGCTCGAACCACATCCAGGAGAGCTAAATGAGAGTCCTCCCCAGGAGAAGATGTCGGAGTAAAGGCCGGAAGGACAAGGTCCTGATTTAAATGGAATTTTGAAACAACCTTTGGAAGGAAAGAAGGCTTAGTCCGTAGAACCACCCGGTTCTCATGAAACACTAACAAGGGGGGTCTGCAAGAAAGAGCCGCCAACTCAGATACTCGTCTAGCTGAGGCAATAGCCAACAGAAAAAACAACTTTCTGTGTCAGATAACGGAGTTCAACCGATTCTAAAGGTTCAAATGGAGAGGTCTGAAGAGTCGTAAGGACCAAGTTTAAATCCCAGGGAGGAACCGGAGGGACAAAAGGTGGTTGAATCCGAAGTACTCCCTGCAGGAATGTTTGAACCTCTGGAATATTTGCTAGTTTCTTCTGAAAAAGAACCGATAAAGCTGAAACCTGACCTTTTAGTGAAGAAAGCTTTAGGCCCTTGTCGAGACCCTCCTGAAGGAAAGAGAGTAGGCGAGGTAGCCTAAACAAATGCGGAGTTAGTCTCCGTTTTTCGCACCATGCAATGTAAATACGCCATATCCTATGGTAAATGCCAGAGGTCACCGGTTTCCTAGCTCGAATCATCATCTGAACAACCGATCGAGAAAGACCTTTTGCCTTCAAAATCTTGGATTCAAGAGCCAAGCCGTCAAAGCCATCCGATGTAAATCTGGGTGGCGACAAGGTCCTTGAATAAGAAGATCTGGTCGCAGAGGTAGGCGAAAGGAGTCTCCGACGACCATACTGCGCAGTAGAGTGTACCACTGTCGACGCGGCCAATCTGGAGCCACTAGAATCACTGCGAGACCCTCTCGCCGAATGCGTTGAAGTAGACGCGGGATCAGTGGAATTGGCGGAAACACATATCCCAGTTGAAACTGCCATGGAGCAGTTAGAGCATCGATCAGGAATGCCTGTGGATCCTGAGTCCTTGCGCCGTAGTGAGGAAGTTCTGCGTTGAGGCGAAACGCCATCAGGTCTGTCTGGCATTCCCCATCGGTCCACTAGAGAGAGGAACACCTCCTGATGAAGTTCCCATTCTCCCGGATGAATCGTGTGATGACTCAAAAAGTCTGCTTCCCTCCTGGAATGTGGATCGCGGAGATCACCGGAACCCAACGTTCCGCCCACGCGAGGATCTGAGCGACTTCTCTCATTGCGGACCAGCTGCGAGTTCCTCCCTGTTTGTTGATGTAAGCCACTGCGGTGGCATTGTCGGACTGCACACGAACTGGTTGACCCTGTACCATGGTTTGAATGTGAAGGAGTGCATACCGAATCGCCCTTAGTTCCAGAATGTTGATTTGCAATTTTGACTCCTGATTGCTCCTGATCACTGGAAGTGATGAGTCTGGAACACTGACCCCCAACCACTGAGGTTTGCATCCGTGGTGACCATCATCCAAGACCAGATCGTGAAAGGTGTACCCTTTTTCAAATTCCGACTGTGAAGCCACCATTGAAGAGACTGACGAGTCTTTACCGACAAGCGGATCAACTGTAATTCGAGACGCGGTTCCGTCCGAGTCCAACAGTTGAGAATATGAGTCTGGAGAGGTCGGGCATGAAATCTGGCATATGGAACTGCCTCGAAAGAGGATACCATCTTGCCCAACACCTGCATACATCTGAGGACCGACACTACTGGTAAGTGTAACAGGGTTCGGATTCTGGACTGTAGTCCCTGAATCTTGTCCGCCGGAAGAAACACCTTCTGGCTGTTGGTGTCGAATAGAAGTCCTAGAAAAATCATTTTCTGAGAAGGAAGTAGAGATGACTTTTGGAAAGTTGATTATCCACCCGAACGACTGTAGCGTCTCCATCGTGAGATGCAGGTTCTGAGTGAGAATCTCCGCTGATGGTGCCTTGACCAACAGGTCGTCCAAATATGGAGTGATGTTGACCCCTTGACAACGGAGAACTGCGACTACATGACCTATGACCTTTGTAAAAACCCGGGGAGCCGTAGAGAGACCAAAGGGAAGAGCCTGAAACTGAAAGTGCTCCGGGCCCACTGCAAATCTCAGTAGAGATTGATGTCCTACCCAAATCGGGACATGTAAGTAAGCGTCTTTTATGTTCTTGAATTTTTGGGTTGAGGGATACGGGTTGAGAGCCTTCAGATTCAGAATGGTTTGAAACGAACCATCCGGCTTGTCTACGAGAAAAAGACCTGAGTAAAAACCCCGACCCCTCTGATGAGAGGGAACCGGAATGATTACTCCATTTTGTAAGAGGGTTGTTATTGCCTGAAGGAGAGCTTGACGTCTGGAGGGATCGTCTGGGAGAGGTGTTATAAATAGTCGGGTTGGGACTGTTTCTTCGAAATCCAACATATATCCTCTGGATATGACTCCCATTATCCACCGATCCGGTTTCGATAGGAGCCACACATCCTTGAACTGAAGTAACCGGGCCCCAACCTTCTTTGATCCCTCCAGGAGACCTGAGGCGTCATGGCTCAGGTTTGTCGGCAGGCTTACTGGCCGGCCTGCGAATAGCCTGGGATCCTCTTCCTCTGAAAGACCCCCGTCTTGGAAATCTGTAGGAAGCACGAAAGGATTGGAAACTACCTCTGCCCTGTGTACGAAAGGACCGAAACCTTGTAGGTTTTGGTTTGTGAGGTGCAGATGGAAGGAAAGGACTCTTTCCTCCAGTAGTGTCTGAAATAATCTTCTTTAACTCTGATCCAAAAAGAAACTCACCTTCAAAAGGCACTGCCGTCAAGGTTTGCTTTGAGTCAGAATCAGCATTCCAAACTCTAAGCCACAAGGAGCGTCTTGCGGATACTGTCAAGGCTGAAACCCGAGACTGTAGCGCAACCGAATCCAACCAGGCCTCACCCACATAAGTGAGGGCCTCCGAAATCTGCTCTGCTAATTGGATGGCTTCTGACGGATCGTCCGACTGCATTCCCGATACCACCTGTGCAAGCCATTCATCCACGGCCTTAAGTACCCAGGCACTCGCCAGTACTGGACGGAGGGAAACACCTGATAAAGAAAACATAGATTTTAGTAATGCTTCTATCTTCCTATCGGTAGTGTCTTTTAAGGTCACAGACTGTACCGACGGAATCACCGTAGCTTTTGCCAGATGTGAAATAGGAGCGTCTACCTTTGGGGCCGTCTCCCAAAATTTTGTATCTTCCTCCGTAAAGGGATATAGAAACTTTAACTTTTTAGGCGCCTGAAAACGAGAATCCGGCTTAAGCCAGGGTTCTTTTAAAATATCTGCAAAGTGAGAATAAGAAGGGAAGGCAGTAACCTGTCTCTTCTGTCGTTTGAAAAAAGGGGGAAGGAGTCTCCTCCACCGCCGCGTCCTGAATATTAAGAGTCTGACGAATGGCTTCTATTAGCAATCTAACTTCCCAAGCCGAAACTTCATCCCATTCAGGATCTACCTCCCCCTCCTCCAAAGGAGATGACAGAGTGTCCGCCTCCTTACCTGGAAACGCTATAGCTGGTAACGGCTGCGATCGCTTAGTAGCAGTCGAACTGCTGGCCGCATTTACAAACTTATTTAAGGACTGAGTTAAATCAGTGATACTCCTGCCCATATTCTGGGCCCACAAGGGCTCCACCTGAGTCCGAGCAGATTCAGTCTCTCTAGACTGACGCCAATCTGAAATTGCACCAGAACATGCTGTACATAGGGTACCCGCGTCAGTACTACCTTTTTCTAGCTTTGAGCCACACTGAGTGCAGGAAAATTTAAACCACTGAGGCCGTTTTTCCCTTTGAAGGTTTGTCCGGTTTACTAGTCATTTTCTCTATTCTGAATGTACTAAAGAAAGTAGCATACAATTGTGACTAGTGACCTTTCAATAGGAAATTTATAGCTTGAAGAGATCTCTGGGACTGTAACCCAGTATGCTGGCTCTCTTTGCTAAGTAATAAACAGCCTTAGCCCATTAGCTTGATTGTAATCTCCCCCTATGAATAGCCCCTCTATACTTGCGGTTTTGTAAATAAAGTCTCCCCCTGAGAGGCTCTCCTGTACTGCACAGCGTCCCCCTCGGAAGATGGCGTCAGGCAAAGTGACGCGCGCGCGGGCAGAGCAGGGCGGGAAGCCGTCCCTGCACTCCTGTTACTACGCGATCAACCGGAAGTTCGGGCTGCCGCGCGTTGCTAAGAATAGCGACTTACGCGGCGGCTTCTCCGGGATCCCCGTCCGTCCCCACAGCCCCTCAGACACTACTGGGGGTGTAGGGATACAGGTCTCCGGCATAGCTCCCGCTGGTGGGCTTGCGCCGGGGGAGAGGGGGTCGGGAGAGGGGGTCGGGGGGTGAAATATTAATAATCAATAAAATAAATCAAATAAAAAAAAATATATATATATTAAATAAAATAATAATAATAAAATAATAATAAAAGCAGTTTGGGGACAGCCCAATACTGTCAGTGACAGATTGTGGCTGTCCAGTACCTTTTTGATCTGTCGCTTTAGTGAATAAAAAGGCCCCAGTGACCAAGGTATGGTGGCCCTTTCTGACAGCATCCTTGTTCCATTTATACCTGTCACCTGTAGACAGGGACTAGGTATAGAAAAATAAGAAAGGAAAAAAAAAAAAAAAAAAATCTAAGGAGAAAGAAAAACTGTGTCTGTACTCCACAGGCACAAAACTAAAACTGAGGTACTGGCTAGGCAGGAAGGAGATGGGAGGGGTTAGAGGGGGGAGGAGTCAGGTTTTATTAGTTCTGTGCCAAACTCCACAACCACACACCTCTAACCCACAAGTAATGGCGCAGCGTCCCCCAGATGGATGAAAGAGAAACAGTATCAGATATGCATGCACACACCCAATGTGTAGGAGAAAAAGTACCAATTTGTTTTAGGAAATTACTAATTCTTTGTGCAGAAGCTATACATATACAGAGACAGTGGGGTAAATTTACTAACATTCGTAATTTTCCGTTTGAGGTCAAAGTTCAATCACGAATTACATCGAAAGTGTAAATATGCAACTTTTTGAATTTATTACGACTAATTTACTAAGCTGCCGTATTCTGCATTTTCCGTTTTTCCGATGTCGATGTCATTCGTTTTTTTAGGCAGTGTTTTACGTGAGTGACTTGTAAAACACTGCCGACTTTAATACAATGAATCTCGGCCGGATCTGAGAGATCCGTGATGGGCTTCATTGTGCACCATTGTAAAAAAAAAAAAAAATGTTTAAACTTTAAAAAAAAAATTGCGTGGGGTCCCCCCTCCTAAGCAAAACCTGCCTCGGGCTCTTTGAGCCGGTCCTGGTTGCAAAAATATGGGAAAAAAATTGACAGGGGTTCCCCCATATTTAAACAACCAGCACCGGGCTCTGCGCCTGGTCCTGGTTCCAAAAATTCGGGGGACAAAAAGCGTAGGGGTCCCCCGTATTTTTTAAACCAGCACCGGGCTCTACTAGCTGGCCAGATAATGCCACAGCCGGGGGTCACTTTTATACAGCGCCCTGCGGCCGTGGCATTAAATACCCAACTAGTCACCCCTGGCCGGGGTACCCTGGAGGAGTGGGAACCCCTTCAATCAAGGGGTCCCCCTCCAGCCACCCAAGGGCCAGGGGTGAAGCCCGAGGCTGTCCCCCCCATCCATGGGCTGTGGATGGGAGGCTGATAGCCTTTGTTGAAAGTGTTGAATATTGTTTTTAGTAGCAGTACTACAAGTCCCAGCAAGCCTCCCCCGCAAGCCGGTACTTGGAGAACCACAAGTACCAGCATGCGGCGGAAAACCGGGCCCGCTGGTACCTGTAGTACTACTACTAAAAAAATACCCCAATAAAAACATAAGACACACACCTTGAAAGTATAACTTTAATACATACATCCACACCACCATATACACATACTTACCTTATGTTCACACGAGGGTCGGTCCTCTTCTCCATGTAGAATCCATGGTGTACCTGTTGAAAAAATTATACTCACAAAATCCAGGGTAGAAGGCTCTTCTGCTTGTAATCCATTTGTAATCCACGTACTTGTCAAAATAAAAAAACGGACACCCGACCTCGAACTGAAAGGGGCCCCATGTTTTCACATGGGACCCCTTTCCCCGAATGCCAGAAACCCCCTCTGACTTATGTCTAAGTGGGTTTCTTCAGCCAATCAGGGAGCGCCACGTTGTGGCACCCTCCTGATCGGCTGTGTGCTCCTGTACTGTCTGACAGGCGGCACACGGCAGTGTTACAATGTAGCGCCTATGCGCTCCATTGTAACCAATGGTGGGAACTTTGTAGTCAGTGGTTGACCGAAAGAAACCTCACCGCTGACCACTTAGGCGCTACATTGTAACACTGCCGTGTGCCGCCTGTCAGACAGTACAGGAGCACACAGCCGATCAGGAGGGTGCCACAGGGTACCCCGGCCAGGGGTGACTAGTTGGGTATTTAATGCGACGGCCGCAGGGTGCTGTATAAAAGTGACCCCCGGCTGTGGCATTATCTGGCCAGCTAGTGGAGCCCGGTGCTGGTTTCAAAAATACGGGGGACCCCTACGCTTTTTGTCCCCCGTATCATTGGAACCAGGACCAGGCGCAGAGCCCGGTGTTGGTTGTTTAAATATGGGGGAACCCCTGTCAATTTTTCCCCCCATATTTTTGCAACCAGGACCGGCTCAAAGAGCCCGAGGCTGGTTTTGCTTAGGAGGGGGGACCCCACGCAATTTTTTTTCTAAAAATAAACACTTTCCCATCCCCTTCCCACTGATAAACATGCACGGATCTCATGGATCCCTGCATGCCTATCCAAACACGGGATAAAAAAGCAGGTCTGTTTTTTTTTAGCACTTTTTTACGAATTGTATTTCTGCACGGCAGTGTTTGGCTATTGTCGGCAGTGTTTGTGATTTGCACTTTTTAGTAAATTCCCGATTTCTACCAAATTGCAGGCGTATTTGACCGATGGTGTATTGATTCGTGATTTTTTCCTAGGACTTCCAAAATATTACGAATGCCCTCATCACTGCCGTGATTTTTGCTTAGTAAATTACCGAGATGACACTTTGAAGAAAAAACGGCATCTCGGTCAAAATCGGGACCTTAGTAAATATACCCCAGTGTGTAGTTTCAGACAAGAGAAATAAGAAAAGAGTAATTGCAGAATCTATTAATTGGCTGATTCAATTAGCCAGGATATTAGGGTAGTAAAACATCACTTATCAAAAATAAGCAATGCGTGAACTACTGTAATCCAGGGATGTGCACATAGTGCTCGAGGCTCTAAGCTTGTTTTCGACTCCATGTGCTTAGCTGTCACTGTCTTGGAAGCAATGAAAGGAGAGCTTTGTGTTGTCCACGGGTAAGGAAGGCAGATATTTCCTACATTTTTATCATTCTTCTTGAAAAACCACTGAATCTTAAAAATTGATTGTGGATCATTATTGGACTGCAGAGTACAAGTCCTTCTAGATTAAGGACTGGTATTTAGCTGAGCCACTCAAGGACAGTCACTTTCTTGACTAAGCCATGTCAGTATTGCTGTGAATTTATGCTTAAGTGTGAAACTTCAACTGAAATATTAAAGGACATTGTAATAATTAAAAAGAGATGCCCTAATACAAGCAATGACATTTCCCAGAATCCTTTGTGCACCACATTAACCATGCTTCACCATAAAGGTCACTTATGAATAGCAGAGCAAATACTTTGGTTATGCTAGTATTGAGCAATTGAACTCAAAAGGGTTGTACAGGTGTGCTGAAGTTTTCACTGGTCAATGGGGGACCTTGGTGGATGGTGGTGTTTCTTGCTGGGTGCCAGTTAAGGGCATCAATTCACCTACTTTTTGCCAAAATTTTTCGGGGAAAATTCTAAGCAGTGGTGGAACACCTAGAAACCATGGAAGCATTGGCCTCAGGGTGCAGCTGACACCGATAAATCCTTCATTCTTTGCTAATCTCTGCAGAGGCGCAGGCAGCAGTTACAGAGTGATTGATCTATGCTTTCCAGACAGACACTGTCACTTGCTAGTTTTTATTTATGAAATTTGGCTACATAGGAGCTCGTCTTTATGCAGTTTTTGGACCTGATAATATAACATTTATCGAGCACTGGTACCGCAGCGGAATTTATGTCTATTGGATAGTCTTACCGGCATGATAAGGAAGTTGCTATTAGCCACTATGCAGCTCCTCTCTTGATATTTCTACTAATACATAATACAACTGTTAATTAAATAGGACTTGACAATGGGCCTTATTCAGGTTTGTTAGCAATCCAAAAAATGTAGCAATTGGGCAAAACCATCTTGTACTGCAGGTGGGGTAGATATAAAATGTGCAGAGAGTTAGATTTGGGTGGGGTGGTTTCAGACTGAAATCTAAATTGCAGTGTAGAAATTAAGAAGCCAGTTTTTACCATGCATAGAAACAAAATAACCCACCCAAATCTAAATATCTCTGCACATGGTACATCTGCGACACCTGCAGTGCAACATGGTTTTGACCAATTGCTAACAAACCTGAATAACCACCAGAGGTCCTATATGGTTTGGACCCAAAAGAGCACAATTTCTAGATCTTCAGATAATGCTAGATGTTCTGTAATAATGGTGGTCATTCCGAGTTGTTCGCTCGGTAATTTTCTTCGCATCGCAGCGATTTTCCGCTAATTGCGCATGCGCAATGTTCGCACTGCGACTGCGCCAAGTAAATTTGCTATGCAGTTAGGTATTTTACTCACGGCATTACGAGGTTTTTTCATCGTTCTGGTGATCGTAATGTGATTGACAGGAAGTGGGTGTTTCTGGGCGGAAACTGGCCGTTTTATGGGAGTGTGAAAAAACGCTACCGCTTCTGGGAAAAACGCGGGAGTGGCTGGAGAAACGGAGGAGTGTCTGGGCGAACGCTGGGTGTGTTTGTGACGTCAAACCAGGAACGACAAGCACTGAACTGATCGCACTGGAAGAGTAAGTCTCGAGCTACTCAGAAACTGCTAAGTAATTTCTATTCGCAATTTTGAGAACCTTTCGTTCGCAATTTTGATAAGCTAAGATTCACTCCCAGTAGGCGGCGGCTTAGCGTGTGCAATGCTGCTAAAAGCAGCTTGCGAGCGAACAACTCGGAATGAGGGCCAATATTGGTGACATTGATTTATACGATCTGCTTATTCCCAGCTTCTAATCCACAGGGTTAATTTTGCGTATGCACTTTATTGTTTGGTAATAGTAATGCTTTTATGTTTTTCAGTAAAGTATTGTGATTGTAATAGATATATACCGCTGCCTGAGAGCTCTGCTTTTGTTTGATAGTGTTTATAACATTGAGTGACATTACGGGTGGTAGCCACATCCCCTAGAGAGCTCACGATGCCGGCACTGTAGCGTGTCTTGTGTCATCAGTGGGACCTCCGCTGGGTGCTGGCATGTAGTGTGGGGGAGCACTGCTTATTTAAAGGTATGTCTTTTGTGCACATTAGTGTCTTGATAAAGGGGTTTGCTCCCCGAAATGTTGAAAAAGCTGCCTATGGTGTCTGCATGACCTTTTTATGCTACTGTGAAGTCCTTAAGTGCCAGACATATCTATGCTGCCTTCATATACATATCTAAAAAAATATATCTATCTCTATATATATCTCTATATCTTTAATTAAGGTACCACAGGGGTTATGTAGCAAGCAGTGAAAAGAGTGGAGGAGTTGCCCAGAGCAACCAATCAGCTCTAAGGTAGCATTTATCAAGTACATTCTATAAAATGATGAGAAGATGCTGATTGGGTGCTATGAGCAACTTCTGCACTACTTGATACATCAACCCCCATATCCCTAGGCGACTGAGCATTAAACAATTACAGTTCATGAAATACTGATTATAGCATATTACATGTCATTGTTATTCTGTAACCAGTATCTGTATAATGCATGCACTGGCTTCAGAATCTAAACTAGATATGCAATCATAAAGCCGGCCATCAAAATGTCGACAGTTAAAGATTGACATTGATGATGTCGATATGTGGACATAAAGGGTGGAATTCAAATGTTTTTACCTGCGGCAGCCAGCAGATGGCGGCCAACAGAGCTATTTAATTGTAGCTCCGTTTGGCCGCGAACGGCTGCTGGCTCTGACATTTCAGCGCTGAAATGCATGAAAAATTATCCATTTGGGCACCCAAATGGCACTTTTCTGGATCGTGTCCATTCGTGTAATAGACACGAATGGGCACGATCAGCGCAATAGGAGGATTCAATTGAATATCGCCCCTGCAAACTCCTGTCACTTTAGACGGTCGACCGGGAGGCGATAACAATTGAATTCTGCCCAATGAATGTCAATAAAAATTACCCGCAGATCCAGGCTGGAGTCCCAGATATTCCTTGGTTCCCCACTCCTACTGCAGCAGTAACAAGATCAGGAATAGAGTAAAAGCCCTGAACAGCTGTGCTGGAGGTAGAGGGGGGGGGGGGGGACGGGGGACGGGACAGAACAGTATTAGCAGAAACTGCCATGCTAATTTTCTTGGTGTAGTTTTCTCCATAAAGTGACGGGGAACCCCAATTGGTGCACAGTGTTCGCACGCCATGCTTCGGGCAAGGTGCCTCACTGCGCTCGGCACAGGTTATCGTTCCCAGTTGTAGTCCACGTGGATTGTAAAGTAAAAAAAAAAGTGAAAAATCCGTGTCAACCTTTTTCCACGTCAACCTAGTGACCAAGTCGACCAATAGTGGTCGACCTAATGACTGTCGATATAAGTGCTGCCGACCTAATGACCGTATCCCCAAATTGCGATGTTAGCCCATTTTTGCAGTACGGTAAGACCTACTTACATTAGTCATTTCAACACCAATATATCTCATGAAAGAAGCCTTAAATACCACCTGCTATACAGTGACAGTGTTGCGTATCTTCCTAAAGCTCACAAGTAATTAGTCTTGAAGACTTGCAGGAGACCAAAGCAGAGACACTAAACAATTCAGGCACTTTATTACATTAATACACAAACTTCCCAACATAAACATTTCTATAATCAACAAAAGAAATCGGAAAATAAAACAGAACAAAAATAAAACAAAACATGCTTTTGTTAAGGAAAATGCATAATAAATAAGACACCCCAACATAAGGGATGACCTCTCCTTGAAAAATTTATTTCGTTTACTGTCATGAAGTCTTCTGCTTCTGCCAAAGAAGGGTTATGGGGAAATTAGCAATTTTCCATCTGAATACGGTCATTAAAAAACTTTGAAAACCGTAAAAAAAAGTTGTGCAGCATTCCACTACTGAAAAAATAGGTACTTTTTTATCAAGACTATTGTATCTTCAATGCTGATGCTCACAGTTGCCCAGGAAAGTCAAGCATCTACAAGTACATTAATAGGGTCTTCATCAAGCTCAGGGAAGTGCCTTATATTCTGGTAGCAGGGTTCCCCCATCCCTGCGGAGAGAAATGACAGAGGAAGACATGGCTGAAATGTTTTTCTATTAGGACACTATTGTGACATGATGACTCATACACTGTTACAGACTGTGTCTTCTCTATTAAGGTGTATGCACTGAGGGGGAGCAGGAGCTGGGCAGAATGAGTAATACGAACATGACTAATACCAGCAGCCCAAAGGAACAATGTGTGTTGTAACTGCTATCCCTGTATAAACAACAAATGTGAGACATAATGAAGACACATTACACATTTTTATATAACTCTCTAAGGCCCAGATTTATCAAGCCTTGGATAGTGATAAATTGCACATGATAAAGTACCAGCCAGTCAGCTCTTAACTGTCATTTTGCAAACACAACCTGTAACATGACAGTGACGAGCTGATTGGCTGGCACTTTATCACTCTCCACGCCTTGATAAATCTGGGCCATTTTAATCAGTGTTTCTCAACTGCAATCCTGAGGTATCCCAAACAGTGCACGTTTTCCTGGTCTACTGACAGAATCGCAAGTGGAATAATTAGTACCACATGTAGAACTTATAACATGTATCAGTCAGTGATAAATACACCAGTGCTCCAGCACAGAGTATGGGAAACATGCACTGTAGTGAGAAACCTTGCTCTGATGTGACAGAAACCTTCAAATACAGAGTGATACAGCGGCTAGCATTGCTGCCTCATATCAGTGAGGTCATGGGTTCAACTCCAAGCAGGGCTTTATCACTGTGGAGTTTGTATGTCCTCCATGGCTTCTCTCATGTACTCCAGTTTCCTGCCATAATCCCAAAACATACTGCTAGGTTAAATGGCTTCTGAGACACACACACACCCTAGCGTGCATGTGTGTCCATGTGGTAGTGAATATGGGGGCTAATTCAGACCTGGTCACTGCAGCGTACGCAGGCTGAGGCCCTGTGCTGTGTGCCCACGTGCATCTCAGTTGTGCGATCACCTCTGCCTGATTGACAGGCAAAGGCGGTCACGGGGCGTTGCGGCGGCGTTTTCGGGGCGCGGTCCGGACAATGTAGACGTTTCCAGACAGTTTGCGGGCGGGCCACGGCGGCTGTGTGACGTCAAACGCAGCCGATGCAGCCAAAAACAAGGGCTGGTAGCAGTCTGACTCCACAGCTAAGCTGCATAGGCAGAGAGCTACTCGGCAGGTGCGAAAGCATTACCGCTGTGCGATGCTGTCGCACGTCTGTGGGGAGGGGGGCTGGATTCGGCATGCGGGGCAGACTTAGTCTTTGCTGGGCGTCCCCCCGCATGTAAAAGATTTTGTTGTAGATGTACGTTTTTTCAAACATCTACAATCAGATCCAAATTAGGCCCATGGATTGCAAATTGCACTGGGATAGGGACTGATGTGAAGGATTACATATTAATAAACATACTAAAACCTAGACATTTGTCCCTTGCCAGTATGGCGACATTACTGCAATCATTAATAATGATCTCACTTGCTACATATATTGGAGTGTATGTATCCTAGCTGTGTGGAATGACAGCTACCCCGGCTGATTTACATAAACAAAAAGTTAATAAAGAAAAAGGTTCTTTCTTCAGGACAAATGTATATACATACATTTACATAAATGCTCTTTTTCAGTTCCATTTAACAATTCTACAAATCTGCTTTCAACTTTTACTAAATTATTTATACGGCTGTCTGCTTGCTGTGCTTTTCAGCTACGACTTATACAATCAGGCAGACTGTTCATATGACACAATGCTGCAATGTGAATACAACCGTATGCTAAGTACATAATACAGCAGACCTTAGTAATAAGGACAGAAAGATAAAAGTTTATAAAATGGGATAGAACAATTTCCAGCACAACAGATCCAGCTGTGAAGCTTGTGTTCTCTGCAGGCCGGAATGGACTGTGCGATGATTGCTCCATATTAGCTGTGACCCCCATGTCCTTCACACAACAAATCTCTAAATCCCTCTGTGATTCACTAGTCATTCAAAGAAAAAAACATGCTTTACAGGTACTGTATAATGTCCCTTAAGAAGTATTGTACATACAGTATGTGGAATATATTTTACAGGTACTTTAGCTTCCTATAGTCTTATTTAGCATTTGTAGAGATATTGATTGCAATAGTTTTCTAGCAAAGCGGAATGACAGGGAACATACAGTACAGGTATCTGGCAGTCAGCACAACTTGGCCTTCAGACAAGACCCTAGCTTGGCTTTTAAAATGTTTGAACACAGTGCCATCTACTGGCAACATATATCTACAGCTGGTATTGTCTCCTCAAACAATCTTGACATTATTATTGCCCTTTTTGAAGTGCAAATTCACACTGAAATGTGAGAACATCTTCCCTTCATTTGTTATATTATGTAATATTTTATGTAATCTAATGTAAATGACAAAGATATGAGTGAGAAGTTCTACAACAAGAAGACATTTATAGTATTTGTAGTAAAGCAATGGCAATACTACAGAAGGGACCTGGAACACTTCCTGTGCTGTTGGTATGCCGCAAAGTATGGTATAATACTGTAATCAATGTGTTTTCCAGACTGCTAATTTACTACACTGGTAATGGACGACTATCTCCCTACATAAACCTGCTTATTTGACACTGCATTTGTCAGGATTCTGCTTGTATTATCTTTATTTATAGGGAACTGTCCGCACAGTTCAAGTCTTGGTATTCTAAATTTAGCTTTTTCACATGGCCGCCACCCACCCAGGACAAACCCTGTCCAATGTCGGACAAAACCATCGGTCGGGAGTCAGATCTCCCGGGGATTGGACAAGTGTGTACCCAAGCTTAAGATCTGAGTAACCAGGAGCATGGTGTGTTTATTTTCTGACTAGGCTATAAATGAGCACTAGCAATACACAATGAGATTACAGGGCCCATATAGTTTTATAAACGCTAGAATGTTTTTTGAGCAGAATATTGTAATAAATTTTGCTTTAGGAGTAGAAATCTGTAGAAGAGACAGACATTGTCTAGTCCAGGATCCCAAACTGCACCATTACAGTCCAGGGTTTAAGGATTTTGATGCTTGAGAAAAGGTGACAAAATTAGTACCTCCGTCAATTTCATTTAACCAGCTGGACTTAAGCATGGACACTGTGCTGGCTTCCAGGTACGTTCGATCGGAGCGGCTGTGTGGGGTGCTGGGGTTTTAAGGGCGGCCGGCCATTTCTTATGTGGTGCCGGCTGTTAGCCAATCAGAGCTAGCGGACTGGCAGCGGCGGCTCCTAAATGGCTGCTGTATCACGAGCTTTGATTGGCTCATGTACCGGGCCAATATTTGAGATGGCCGCTGCCAGAGATAGAAGACCGGACTGAGGGACAAGAGAGATGCGCGCTGCGCTCTTCTCCCTTTAAACACGGAGCCCAGAGCAGCAGGACCCAGCAGTGGTGGTGGTGAGCAACACTACTGGGGGCATTGTGTGTAACTGGCACTACACTGGTGGCATTGTGTGTAACTGGCACTATACTGGGGGCACTGTATCTGGCACTACACTGGAGGCATTGTGTGCATCTGGCACTACACTGGGGGCATTGTGTGCATCTGGCACTACACTGGGGGCATTGTGTGCATCTGGCACTACACTGGGGGCATTGTGTGCATCTGGCACTACACTGGGGGCATTGTGTGCATCTGGCACTACACTGGGGGCATTGTGTGCATCTGGCACTACACTGGGGGCATTGTGTGCATCTGGCACTACACTGGGGGCATTGTGTGCATCTGGCACTACACAGGGGGCATTGTGTGCATCTGGCACTACACAGGGGGCATTGTGTGCATCTGGCACTACACAGGGGGCATTGTGTGCATCTGGCACTACACAGGGGGCATTGTGTGCATCTGGCACTACACAGGGGGCATTGTGTGCATCTGGCACTACACAGGGGGCATTGTGTGTATCTGGCACTACACTGGGGGCATTGTGTGTATCTGGCACTATACTGGGGGCATTGTGTGTATCTGGCACTACACTGGGGGCACAATGAGTAACTGGTACTACACTAGGGGAACTATGTGTATCGGGCACTAAACCGGAGGCATTATGTGTATCTAGCACTATACTGGGGGCATTATGTGTATCTGGCACTATATTGAGGGCATTATGTGTATCTGGCACTATGCTGAAATGTTATGTGTATCTGTCACTATACTGGGGCATTATGTGTAAGGCTGCTAATTGTGCGTGTGTGTAGAAGGGTTGTGATAGATGTGTATATATATATATATATATATATATATATATATAAAATCTATATATATATATATATATATACATACAGGTTGAGTATCCCTTATCCAAAATGCTTGGGACCAGAAGTATTTTGAATATCGGATTTTTCCGTATTTTGGAATAATTGCATACCATAATGAGATATCATGGTGATGGGACCTAAGTCTAAGCGCAGAATGCATTTATGTTTCATATACACCTTATACACACAGCCTGAAGGTCATTTTAGCCAATATTTTTTTTATTTTATTTTTCCAAAAACTGTTTTATTATAGTTTTTTGTCAGGTTGAATGAGTACTTATACATAATGATAGTTTTAACAGTAAATAAAGGAGATCATAACAGACATAAACGAATACTCAGTGAGATTGGGCCACAACTGGCCAATAACAATAGTGTACAACTAGGGCTGTCTTGGCGAAGACAAGCACAATACTAAATTGAAAAAGGGTAAGGGAAGGGATGGAGAGAGGGGGTGGAGAGTGGAGAAGGGGGAGGGGGGGGGGGAAGATGGGGCTACCAGAGTATGTGTGCACGGTGAGTAATATCATAATGAAGATAGCAACATGTGCATTAATAAAACATATTGAAGGCAAAAAAAATGTAAACAAGCATCTGTAATACGGGAGTCGGTCTGAAACCAGAAAGTAAGTGGAAGGAAAGAGAAAAGAGGACGCTCTGGAGGGGAATCAATACAATTTTACCTAAGTTTAAGTGACATTGCATTTCTCCTGTGATAGGATTGTGGGCGGCAAAGATCCGCTGGGGAGGGAGAGAGAGATAGATAAATATTGAAGAGGGATAGAGGAGATAGAGGGGAGACATGAGGGGGGCTGAAGCTCTGAAATTATCTGGCTATTGTCCAGGAAGTGTTTTCAAAGGACTGAGTAAACGTGGCGTAGGTCGGGGGGTCTAAGGTGGTGATATAGGGGTCCCATTTCCTATGATAGCTCACAAGACCTGGGTGGTCAGGGAGCTGCACGGTCCTACGGTCTTGGTAGAGGTTTTGTAGCATAATTTTTAAAACTTCACGTAGTGATGTGGCAGAGCTAACAATCCAGTGTTTCAGGATTGTCTTTTTCGCGACCGTGAAGAGCATAGTGATCATGGGGAACAAGGGTTTGAGGCCCTTGACGTCATGCCATATTTTGAAGTTTATGCAGAGACACGCCAGGGGGTCGGGTTTCAGGGAAAGCGAGAAGTGGCTGTTAATAAACCCAAAAAGCTTATTCCAGAAACGCCTAAACTTGGTACAATTCCAGAGACAGTGAAAGAAATTCGCTCTTGCTCCCTTGCTTTTTGGGCATCTGTCAGAGACAGTTGGGTCGATGTAGGATTGGGTACAGGGAGGGAGGTAGGCTCTATGTATGGATTTGAGATGTACCTCTTGCAGGTAGGCTGATCCCAGGGTGGACATGGTAGAGAGAAAATGTTGGGTGACAATTTCATATGGAGGCATTTCAGGAATATCTGTCTTCCAGGAGGCAGTCAATTTTTGTATGTAAGGCGTGGCGGGGTCATTTACTATAAGAGTGTATATGTTTTTCAGTTTATAGGGGTGAGATTCCCAGTATCTGAGGACTTTTGCTAAGGGGGAAGTAGGGATAGGGATATAGGACTCGAGAGGTAAGGAAGAGATATAATGTCTAGTTTGTAGGAACATGAAGAAGTGTGAAGAGGGGAGGGAGTACCTGTCTCTCAGTGTGGTAAATTGTGAAGTGTGGCCCCCAGGGTCAAATACCTGGGTGGCTGTACACAGTCCCATCTCCCTCCAGCGGGTGAAAAGAGAGTTGTGAAGAGATGGGGTGAATGAAGGGTTTCCCCATAGGGTTACATATGGAGAGGCTGTATGGTCGCTGCGCAGTTTTTTGTGAAGTTTCACCCAGCTAAGGTAGGTGTCTTTGAAGAGAGGGTGTTCCATTATGGAGGGTGGGATACAGGGTCGTTTAGAGTGTAGTAGAGCACAAGGGGAGAGGGGGTGGAAGATGGCAGAGTCCAGGGCTAAATCAGTATATGTGCTTCGTCCGAATAGCCAGTCTGCAGCGTACCGGAGAAACACCACTAAGGAATATGAGAGGAGGTCGGGGACGCCCGCTCCTCCCACAGCTCGATCCATCACAAGTTTAAGGAAAGCAATTTTAGGTTTCTTCCCTTGCCACAGAAAGTGAGTCATCGCCCTCCGCAATCTGTACCCGTCTGTATCCCGTAAGCGTATCGGGAGGGATTGGATGATGTAGAATATTTTCGGGAATATAACAGATTTAAGGACTGCGACTCTGCCCAACAGTGAGAGGGGCAAGTTAAGCCATCCCTCTAATCTGGTAAGTGTATCTTTAATGACTGGGGAGAAGTTGAGATCGTAGATCTTAGATATATCACAGGGTATGTTAACACCTAGGTATTTAAAATGTGACTGAGTAATCTTGAATGGGGTGGTAAGTGTGAGGGAGGAGAGGTCTGGAAGGGGGATGTTGATTGGTAGCATTTCAGATTTAGTGACATTGATTCTGTAGCCTGCCGTCTTCCTGAAATCTGAGATCAGGTGCATAATTTCAGGTATGGAGGAGAGCGGTTTAGAGATGAATAGCAGCATGTCGTCTGCAAAGAGACCGACCTTTAGTTCAATGTCACCAATATGAATGCCGTTATAAGATTTAGACTGCCTGAGGGCCAGGGCTAGGGGTTCTAGTGCAATGGCGAAGAGGAGGGGAGAGAGAGGGCAACCCTGTCTCGTGCCCCTTCCTATGGGGAAGGCATCAGAGAGAAACCCATTGCAAGAGACATATGAGGTGGGGTTAGAGTAAAGGGCCTTGATTGCTTGGATGAAGGAGTCTGGGAAGAGGAATTGACGCATGGTGGAATAAAGGTGAGGCCATTCAACGAGATCAAAGGCCTTTTCGGCATCCAGGGAGAGTATGGCATACCCTTCGGGAGACGCATGCTTGTTGCAAGTATGGAGGGCCGCGATCACTTTTCGTACATTTACTACAGAGTGTCTGCCCGTTATGAAACCAGTCTGGTCTGGGTGGATGATGTGGGGAAGTAGTACCTTGAGGCGTTCCGCTAGTATCTTTGCCAGGAGTTTGTAGTCGAGGTTTAGTAGTGATATTGGGCGATAGGAGCCCGGGAGCGAAAGGTCTCTGCCTGGTTTAGGGAGGACTTTGATAACGGCCGAGTTAAAATGTGGGGGAGGGGAGTTCGATGTTAATATTGAGTTGAAAACCGCAACAAGGATAGGGCTGAGGCGGGTAAGCAGCAGCTTGTAAAAGTCACCGCTATAACCATCAGGGCCTGGAGCCTTGTTGAGTTTTAATTGCTTAATCGCTTTTTGGACCTCAATGGAGGTGATAGGGGCTTGGAGTGTTGTGATCATGTCAGTCCCGAGGGTGGGGCGGGGGAGGCTGTCCCAAAAAGAGGGTAGGGATCGGGTATCCGTGGTGGTAGGAAGAGTAGAGGATGCGGCGGCGGGGGTGGGGGGTGGGGGGGGAGTCCAGCCGTTTATAAAAATTTTGCATGATGTGAGCTATTTGTTTGTTGGTTGTGGTTAACGAACCCTGGGGATTGCGTAGGGGGTGCACTGTGGATGGGGAGTAGGTTCCTCTTAGTAAGTTAGAGAGCAGACGTCCCGTTTTATTTTCGAATTTGTGAAACTTGTGATGGATCGAGAAGAGATATTTGTCACCCATTTCGGTCAGGTATTCCTCGAAATTAGTTTTGGACAAAAGATAGGCTCGTTTTGTAGAGGGAGATGGAGACAATTTGTAGGTTTGGAATGCCGCAGACAAAGCATCCTGCAGTGAGAGGTAGCGGGTTGAGTATCGTTTGTTAGAGGCTGCGGTGAACGAGATAATCGCCCCCCGGAGCACAGCCTTTGCCGACATCCAGAATAAAGAAGGGTCGGTTTCAATGTGCTCGGAGTTAGACGCGCTAAAGTCATCCCACGCAGCCTCCAACATGGTTTTAAACGTGGAGGAGCGGTTGAGTCTGGAGGGAAACTTCCATAGTTTAGGGGAGTTCTGCTCATCAGGGAAGTGAATTGTGGTGGAGACCAATGCGTGGTCAGAGAGAGAGATGGGAGCTATGTTGCAATCGGTGATGAGGGGGAACAGAGCATGGGAGACAAAGAGGTAGTCTATGCGGGAAAGGGTGCCATGGGCCGCTGAGAGACAGGTGTAATCCCTATCGGTGGGGTGTAAGGCTCGCCATAAGTCTACAACCTGCAGTGTTTTTGAGAAGAAAGGAACGCCTATTTTAGGGAGGGATGGTGGGGTACCGCGTGACATGGATTTATCTAACAAAGCTGAGGAGACCAGGTTAAAATCTCCCCCAATTATTAAATTATCGCCCATGAAGGGGGTCAGGAGAGTCATCAATTGTCGAAAGTAGGTCCTAGAATATGGGGTGGGGGCATAGATATTGGCTAGTGTGAGTTGTTTGCCCAGTATTGTGGCAGACGTTATAACGTATCGGCCTTTGGGATCAGGGGTATTGTGTGTAATCTCAAAGGGGAGAGAGCGTCGGATTAAAGTAACTACCCCACGGGCTCTGGAATTGTAAGAGGACGAGGCCATAACAGACCACCCAAACATGCCCAGCTTAGCAGTTTCCACAGTGGTCAGGTGCGTTTCTTGAAGGAATGCAACATCTACTCCGCTCTTCTGTATAAACAACAGAAGTTTTCTCCTCTTGGCCGGGGAGTTAATGCCTCCAACATTCCAAGTGGCGCAGCGTAGATCAGGCATGATTCAAGGAACTAGTGGGAAATGTAAGTAGGCCGCCATAACATAGAGCCAGCATGTTCCATCCTCATCATGAATATCTGGAGAGCATTGGACAGCGCATAAGGAGAGAGGGGAAGAGAGGGGAAGAGAAGGGAGGGAGATTGGAAATGGAAAAGAAGGGGGGAATAGACACCAATGAGAGAGAAAATCGGCACTCCAAGTGAAGTGCCGATAGACTTTCTAGACTTATAAAAAGCATCAGAAAAACATTATTACGAAACATCCAGGGGGAGAGTAGGCGCCCCAATCCTCTCCCTCGGGCACTTGAGAAAGATAACTGAGGCTCGGAGGCCTCCACACTAATAACTGTAACAAATACAACGAAATAAATAAGTATCGATATGAATTCCGTTACATAACATCTTGCTTCAGTATGAAGGTTGAGCTTACAAAATATGCAGAAAAGGTATTGTGAAGATGTTCATATCTTTGCAGAGTAATAAGGGTAAACTGTGATAATCCGAGAGAACATCTAGCATGCAGGTAATAACTTCAGCATATAGAGAGTAGTCAGAGGGTTTCTTTTACGTCAATCCGCAATGTCATTTATATCCGAGACTGTCGCATGAGCAAGTTCTTGAAGAAACGCCATAGCATCAGAGGGATTGGAAAAATCCTTAAAAGAAGTACCATCATATATGCGTAGCCTTGCAGGGTACAAAAGGCCAAATTTGCGCCCTTCCGCTACGAGGCGGGAGCAAACAGGGGAAAAGGATTTTCTGGCTCTAGATAGCTCGGCAGAGTAGTCCTGAAATATATGAAGTTTGTGACCTTCCCAGGATAGTGATTTCGTCTTGCGGGATGCTGACCAGATTTCTGTTTTGTGTAAATAGTTTAAACAGCGGAACAGGGTAACACGTGGTCTCGGCCTGTTAGGGGACGGTGTCGGTCCTACCCTATGGACCCTCTCGATAACCATGTCTTGGCAAACCGCTTCTATGCCTAGGAGCGAGGGGAGGGTGTTGCGGACAAAATGCGACAAAGCAGTACCCTTGATAGATTCAGGGAGGCCGACCAATCTAATGTTGTTACGACGCGAGCGATTTTCTAAATCGTCGATCTTGTTCCAAAGCTGATAATTTTCATTGGTAAGGCGTTTAACTGAATGGTGTAGGTCTTCAACCTCATGGGAGACTCCAGCAATGCGTTGCTCTGTTTCAGATACCCTGTGTGTGAGTTGCTGCAGCTGGCCTGTTATATCAGCCACTGCTTTAGATAATAGTGGGGACATTGTGGCTGTAATGGCGTCTACCACATCTTTATATGTAACTGGGCATCAGAGCCCAGACTCACATGACCGCTTGTGGAGTATCCCTCTGCTGCGGGCTTCTTATGTAGAGGGAGAGCGCTCTCTGCAGCGGTGTCTCGTTTCATGTTCTCCGCAGCGCGCCTTTTCTCCTGGCGTGGAGGCTGAGGCGGTTGCTGGGGAGACAGTGCGGGCGGCGTCGGCGGTGCGGCGGACCGATCCATCCGGATCGTAGGTGAAGCCGGAGGTAGTGTGGAGGACCCCGGGGTCAAATGGAGGCTTGAGAGCCTTGTAAAAGGTATGTGCCGTGGGGTGAGAGACGGAGCTCAGACACGGAGCTCCTCACTCCATGAAGCCGGAACCGGAAGTCTAGCCAATATTTTTAATAACTTTGTGCATTAAACAATGTGTGTCTACATTCACACAATTCATTTATGTTTCACATACACCTTATACACACAGCCTGAAGGTCATTTAATACAATATTTTTAATAACTTTGTGTATTAAATAAGGTTTGTGTACATTGAGCCATCAGAAAACAAAGGTTTCACTACCTCACGCTCACTCAAAAAATTCTGTATTTCGGAATATTCCGTATTTCGGAATACTTGGATATGGGATACTCAACCTGTAATATAAATATATATATATATATATATATATATATATATATACATACACACACACACACACACACACACACACACACACACATATATATATAAAAAACATCACATAAAGTTGCGAGGCCATGCGCACTTTCCCACAAGCGCATTAAGGGGGCATAAAAATTTCTCACTCAGGGTGTTAATAGGCCTGGGACTGGTCCTGCATGGACAGCCTTAAAACCTGGGCTGTAATGGCGGCGTTTGGGAACTCCGCAACACTGACACAGAAGGAGAAATTTTCTGTATGACTTAATGGAAGAACACTCTTTGGTTCAGCAAGGAGTTTATTTTCACTTTAAGGGGGAGATGTACTAAGCAGTGATAAAAGTGGAGAAGTTGCCCATGGCAACTAATCAGTTGCTCTGTATACTTTTATAGCATGCAAATTATAAATGTTACGTCAATGCTGATTGGCTGCCATGGGCAACTTCTCCACTGGCTCACTTCTCCACTTGTATCACTGCTTAGTACATCTTCCCCTAAGTGCCTACACATGTTCACAAAGGCTATATAAAGCTTTAAAGACAAAAATTCCAGTTTGTGTAGGCTGCCATCTTGATTTTTGGCAAAGCTACAATGATAAATCATCAATAGAGTGCAACAGAGCAGTGACACCCAAATTACCAAAATATTATGTCAACCGTGTTGCTTTTCCATCAGTATAGATGAATAGAGCATTTCTCAGACACTGGAACACCGGATAGTTTCAAGACTGCCAGTGATCACATTTATAGTCCTTTCATATGCCTAAAACTTTTATTTAGTTGTCATTACTCTTCGAAAATAGGCTTCAAAGATTTTTTACTTTCTTTATGGATTCATTTTGGCTTTTCCTTCTCTTCTTGGCTAGGTCTGTGAAAGCCTATACCCATAAGAGTTTCATGAATCACCACCTCCATGAAACGCTAGACATATTGTGGACAGCTAACAGCTAATAAAAATTTACATGTTTATGGTTATTTTGTTTTTATGTTAAAATGAGCTGAAAGTAAGCTTAAGAAATGTCTAAGCAGGTGAACGTAATGTCTGTGTGGTTACTAGTGGGTGTGGATTGTATTCCTGCTAAACAGCTATAATAGCCCAAAAAAGTGGCTATGGAAATGGAGAGAACTTGGGACATCTGTAGCAAGTGTTCTATTTGGAAGAGGGAAAAACATTACTCTTTATATAGGAACTCTGGCAGTTTCCCCATGATCGCTACAAGGAACTGATAAGCCACTGTACATTACGGCCATGTGCCTTCATTTGTTCACTACATACATTCACATTCCCTCACACCACAGTGAACAAAGCAAAAGTGACTGCAACATGTAAAATGTATTAGAGATCACAGGGAAAACATTCCGCTATCTGTGTTTGTCACAGTCTCAATGATATATGTAAAGTAAGTTTAGTTGCACCCCCAAAAAAAGACTGAAACATAGGCCACACTGCATGGTCAGAGCATAAATGTGCCTTATTAATGAATAATGTATCAGCGTATGTCTCCAATACATGGCTACCACACCAGCTTTAGATATCGCCATATCATATCACAGGGCCAGATTAACAATGCCTCTCCATAAAAAATAGGCCCATGGTTATGACAGAATAACAAGCCACACGATCAGCCATAAATCATAAGTATTAATATTGTATTTCTAGTTCTCTCACAATATTCTGGAATTTTTCTATTTTTTATGTATTTTGTGAGACAATGGGTCTGACAGTGTAGGGAGTGTACACACCTACATGGTACTGACCACACCCACACAGCACTGATCACAGCTCCTCCCCTTCTCAGTATAGGCCCATAAAACAGCCCCGGACCCATGTGGCCCTTCATTCAGCTCTGATCAAATCTGTTTCTTAACCATACTCTACAGGATAAAGGAGCAGATTTATCAAAGCTCGGAGAGAGAAAAAGTGGAGATAAAGGGGGTAATTCCAAGTTGATCGCAGCAGGAAATTTTTTAGCAGTTGGGCAAAACCATGTGCACTGCAGGGGGGGGGGGGGGGGGCAGATATAACGTTTGCAGAGAGTTAGATTTGGGTGGGTTATTTTGTTTCTGTGCAGGGTAAATACTGGCTGCTTTATTTTTACACTGTAATTTAGATTGCAGATTGAACTCACCACACCCAAATATCTCTCTCTCTGCACATGTTATATCTGTCCCCCCTGCAGTGCACATGGTTTTGCCCAACTGCTAAAAAAATTCTTGCTGCGATCAACTTGGAATTACCCCCAAAGTGCAAACCAATCAGCTCCTGTCATTTTTAAAACACAGCCAGTAACATGACAGCTAGGAGCGGATTGGCTGGTACTTTAGCCATCTCCAAGCTGTGATAAATGTCCTCCCAAAGAGAGACCTAGGGGTAGATTTACTCAGCCTCGGTGTGTAAAAACTGCCAATGATTGGCAGCTTTGACATATGGATTTAAAACGGCAACTGTAATAAATGCAAACATGCCATAATTAACATTACAGTTGATGTTTTGGCAGTTTTAACAAACTTTTGTTCAGTAAATCTACCCCCTTGTGTCCTTAAGCTCCTGACAATGGTTCTGGATCGGTAGACAACATGCTAAAAGTGAATGCACTCGAAAAGCCTATATTGTTATAAACAAGACAAATTCATGGACCCCTAAAATGTATTGGTGAGTTACCATAGGCAAATAAGCAACATGAAAAAGATCAACAGCTACCCTCTGAGTGACACAGCTTTGTAGTAGATAGTGACAAACACATTGTATGTACATGACTGACAAAGAACTAGCACTGAGGAGATATTGAGGCCTTCCAACAACAGAATTCTAGAATTTTGGCTTCAAAATCTCCCTTGGGTGCTCCACCTCACAATTTCTCCAACATTACATTGTTGGAAGCACTAAAGTCAAGACAGAAACATATACATACCTTTCCCATTTCACACATATTCATACTACTTCAGACTGGCCAGGCATAATTAATATATTGGTTTCAAACTGCTTTGGAACAAAGCTGTTGCTAGTCCTCTGGTAGGTACAGTAAATAGGAGGCTTCGTCCATTCCGGGAACTCACAGTCTCTCAGACTGTGAAATGCTACTAAACTGAGCTTTTTTTGATTAGCCTGGGATATCTCTACTTGCTTGTGGGAGAACCAACTCCCTTCTGAGGTCCTATGTGTATAGCTGTAGAGTGCATAGCAGCTTTCCTTATCCATACACAAGTTTCTAATTAAACCTACTCCAATAAGTCCTCCACACTGTGCATAAGCCTGGGAGAGTAATTTAGTGCACCAAAACGTTTAAAAATTACCCTTGCCCATTATTCTGGCACCCCAGTAGTGGAGAGACAGAACAAATACAGCATACTAAACTCCTCCTTTCCATCACTTCCAAATTCATGTTGGAAATGTAGTAATCTACTGGTACCCAATTTAACATCTGCCAGGAGTGCCCAATTTGAATAAGTCATCTTAGAGAAGTCATTAAAACCTCAACAGAATTCCAGACACTTATTATTCCACACTCCTCTACACTTCCTGAATCACCTGGTTCCCATCCACTAACATTCTTTTCTACTCTAATTAATGAGCAGCCAAAAATATATTGAAGCTGCCCTGCTTGCACCATTAATAAAGTAGTACCCATGGAATAAATGTAGCAGGGTTGTTACTAACCGAATATCATGGACATAGCAAACATTAGATACATTCCAGAATTGGTAAGACATGTAAACACAATAGAATAAATACTGCGTAAAAAAATTACGTTATTACCAGTGATCGCAAAGCAGCCACTTAATCGCCGGACTGATTGTCCTTATAGATGTTACTGGGTGCCAGACCAGCTTTCCTGTATAGTCAAGGATCATCCTAATATATCCCTTGAGGCATTAGTATCGCAGGATGTTATTTCAATGCAAGCAGTCCAGTATCTCATGTTAATATGCACGTCCTGCTGCATTAGTATTGGCTCTATAATTTATGCCTTACTGCCCCACCTCCCTTGAATTACACGGTCTGATCCAAAAATGGTGAATCATTTTATTATAAATGCCTATGTATAACAAATCTTGTACTGCAGACTTAGAAAAATGTATTTAAAGAATGAACTGGAGTTATCAGAGAGCTTACCTTATAAGGCCTTTTCATCTCATCAGTGTTTTCAAAATAGCTCTTTGAAGTGCCAAACTCATTAGGGTTTCCTCTATAAAATGAACCCTGCAATGGTAAACAAGGAGATTTATGGTAGACTTACCATGGTTAAATCTTTCTGCGAGGTACACTGGATTCCAAAGGGAATAACATCGGGGTGTAGAGTTGGATCTTGATCCGAGGCACCAACAGGCTAAAGAGCTTTGACTGTTCCCAGGATGCACTGCACCGCCTCCTCTATAGCCACGCCTCCAGGCACTGTAGCTCAGTTTCGTTAACCAGTGTAATGCAGCAGCAGGTAAAATAGAGACAGTAGAGGTTAGCCACATAGAACCACATTTTCACGACAGGAGAAGGTACCAGCGGCTAAAGCCATACAAACCCAAAGAAGCGAAGTGCGTCAGGGTGGGCGCCCTGTGGAATCCAGTGCACCTCGCAGAAAGATTTAACAAAGGTAAGTCTACCATAAATCTCCTTTTCTGCAGCAGAGTACACTGGAATTCCACAGGGAATACCATCGGGGATGTCCTAAAGCAGTTCCTCATGGGAGGGGACGCACTATAGCGGGCACAAGAACCCGGCGTCCAACGGAAGCATCCTGGGAGGCGGAAGTAACAAAGGCATAGAACCTGATGAACGCGTTCACTGAGGACCATGTAGCAGCCTTGCACAATTATTCTGCGGATGCGCCACGGCGGGCCTCCCAAGAAGATCCTTCAGACCGAGTAGAATGGGCTTTGATAGCAGCAGGTGCTGGGAGCCCAGCTTGCGCATAGGCTTGTGCAATCACCATTCCAATCCATCTGGCCAAGGTCTGCTTATTCGCAGGCCAGCCATGTTTGTGAAAACTAAAAAGTACAAAAAGAGAATCAGACCTGATGGAGGCAGTCCTCTCCACATAGATACGGAGAGCTCGTACCACATCCAAAGATTTTTCTTTGGAGGACAGACCAGAAGAGTTGAAGGTCGGAACCACAATCTCATGGTTAAGGTAAAAAATGACACCACCTTAGGCAAAAAACCAGGGCGAGTTCCGAGTACAGCCCGGTCACTGTAAAAAATCAGAAAGGGTGGACGACCGGATAAAGCGCGTAAGTTCGACACCCTCCTAGCAGAGGCAATAGCCAACAGGAAAACGACCTTAAGCGTAAGGCATTTAAGGTCCACAGATTCAAGAGGTTCAAATGGAGACTCTTAAAGGGCATTCAATACAACAGACAGATCCCATGGAGCCACAGGAGGGACATAGGGAGGCTGAATCCGTAGAACACCCTGAGTGAAAGTGTGAACGTCAGGAAGAGAGACAATTTTCCTCTGAAACCACACCAACAAGGCAGATACATGAACCTTGAGGGAGGCCAGGCGAAGGCCCAAGTCTAGGCCTTGCTGGAGAAAAGCCAAAAGTCTTGAAGTTTTGAAAGTATACACATCATAACTCTTAGCAGCACACCAAGTGAAGTAAGAATTCCAGACCCTGTAATAAATCCGAGCCGAAGATAGTTTACGGGCCTTCAACATAGTTTGAATGACCGCCTCAGAGAATCCATTTGCTCTCAGGAGTGATGCTTCAAGAGCCACGCCGTCAAAGCCAGTCTGGCCAGGTCTGGGTAGACACACGGGCCCTGAACGAGGAGGCCTGGGCGTTGAGGAAGTAGAAGAGGACGCTCTGTCGAGAGAACCCGCAGGTCTGAGAACCAATGCCGTCTGGGCTACGCTGGAGCGACTAGAAGTAGTACTTCTCCTTCTTGCTTGAACTCCCGTATTACCCTGGGCATAAGTGACCCTGGAGAGAACACACATGGCAGCCGAAAGTTCCATGGAATTGCTAGTGCGTCCACGAACGCAGCTTGAGGATCCCTTGTCCTTGCTCCGAAGACCGGAACCTTGTGATTGTGACGCCATCAGGTCTACATCTGGCAGGCCCCACTTGTCCACTAGGAGTTGAAAGACTTTGGGATGAAGACTCCACTCTCTGGTGTGTACAATACGTCCTGACGACTGAGGAAGTCCGCATCCCAGTTGAGGACTCCCGGAATGAACACTGCCGATATGGCTGGCAGATGGCGTTCCGCCCATTGGAGAATTTTTGACACTTCCATCATTGCCATGCGACTCAGAGTGCTGCCTTGATGATTTATGTACGCCACCATGGTGGCGTTGTCTGATTGTACTTAAACAGGCCTGTTCTGTACCAGAGGCAGGGCCAGTGTCAACGCATTGAGCACTGCCCACAATTCCAGAATGTTTATCGGGAGGAGAGATTCCTCCTTGGTCCACGGACACTGGAGAGAGTGTTGCTCCAACACTGCGCCCCAACCCCGCAGACTGGCGTCCGTTGTTAGGAGAACCCAGTTGGAGATCCAGAAGGGACGGCTCCTGCTTAACTGTTGGTCCTGTAGCCACCAGCTCAGTGACAGACGAACCTCCGGAGTCAAGGAGATCATTTGAGACCTGATCCGGTGAGGCAGGCCGTTCCACTTGGAAGGATTAATTGTTGCAGAGGGCGGGAATGAAATTGAGCGAACTCTACCATGTCGAATGCAGACACCATGAGGCCTAGTACTTGCATTGCTGAGTGTACTGACACTCTTTGGCGAGAGAGGAAGTACCTGATCCTGTCCTGAAGTTTCAGGACCTTCTCTGGAGACCAGAACAATTGTTGGTTGTATGTAACCATGCTCTGAGCAGGAACCAGCGAGGACTTCTTCCAGTTGATGAGCCACCCGTGGGCTTGTAGGAATTGGACCGTCAGTTCCAGATGACTGAAAAGAACCTCTGGGGAGTTCGCCAGGATCAGCAAGTCGTCCAGATACGGCATGATCCTGACACCCTGACGGCAGAGAAGAGCCGTCATGACTACCATGACCTTGTTAAAGTTCCGAGGAGCTGTGGTCATTCCGAAAGGGAAGGCCTGGAAATGATAATGTAGGTTGCCAACAGCAAACCGCAGATCTTGCTGATGCGACATGGCAATAGGTATGTGCAGGTAAGCATCCTGTATGTCCAGGGATACCATATAGTCCTTGGGCTCCATAGCGAGTACAATAGAGCACAGAGTTTCCATACGGAATTTGTTCAAAGATTTGAGGTTGAGTATAGGCCGGGAGGATCCATTTGGTTTGGCGACTAGAAACAGGGTTGAATAGTAACCCCTACCTCTTTGAGACAGAGGTACCGGCACAATATCTAGGAAAGATTGTACAACCAAGTGTAGAGTTTGTGCTTTCAGCGGATCCGAAGGGATAACAGTCGAGCAGAACCATTGAGGGGGGCGTCTCTTGAAAGAGATCGCGTACCCGGGAGAGACAACTTCCCGTACCCAGGCGTCCGAAGTGGTCCTTAACCAGGCCTGGGCGAATTGCAGAAGTCGGCCTCCCACCCTGGGGTCCTCCAGGGTGAAGCCCGCCCCGTCATTCTGCAGACTTGTCCTGTTTGGAAGCAGGCTGACGGGCGGCCCAAGATTGCTTAGACTTGGGCTTGGTGGTTTTGGAAGTACGAGCCTATCCCGGATACGCCTGACCCTTTGCTTTACCTGGAGGTCGAAAGGAACGAAAAGTGGTACTCTTAGCTTTTGGAGCAGAAGGATTGGTACTTGGGAGACATGCAGTCTTGGCTGTTGCCAAGTCAGTCACGATCTTGTTCAGATCCTCCCCAAATAGTATGTCCCCCTTAAAAGGGAGCACCTCCAAGGTCTTTTTGGAGTCCAGGTCCACTTTCCAGGACCTTAACCACAAAATCCGGCGAGCCAGGATAGACGTAGTAGACGCCTTGGCCGCCATTACACCAGCATCAGAGGCCGCCTCCTGAATATAGTGAGAGGCTGTGGTAATATACGACAGATATTGTCGGCAGTGTCAGAAATATTTAGAGGTAGCTCATCCTCAACTGCCTGAACCCATGCTTCAATAGCTTTTGCAGCCCAAGAGGCTGCCATAGTGGGTCTATGTACAGCACCGTTAAGTGCGTAGATAGACTTCAGGCATCCTTCCACACGCTTATCCGTCAGTTCCTTCAGTGAAGTGACAGTGATGACAGACAGAGTAGAAGACACCACTAGACGGGCGACATGAGAGTTCACCGGCGGTGGAGTTTCCCACTTGTTACTCAACTCCACAGGGATAGGATAATGAGCCAACATCCTTTTAGACAGGGAAAATTTCACTCCTGGAGAAGACCAGGCTTCTTGGCGTATGTCAATTAAGAGGTCAGTATGAGGTAAAACTACTTTAGCAACCTTCTGACGTTTAAACTTATCAGGTTTCTTAGACATAGTAGGAGGTTCAATCTCATCAATATGGAGAATCAGCTTGATAGCCTCTACTAGTTCAGGAACATCAACCTGAGTTGTAGATTCCTCATCAGAAACAACTGTACCTGTATCAGAAGTTTCAGTATATTCCCCATCCTCATCGGAGGAATCATCCGAAATATTAGTGGATTGTGAAGAAGAAATGGCCCGCTTAGGGACCCTTTGGTGATGCAGGAGCGCTCAAGGAATTCCCGCCCTGTGTAGCAGACATTAGAGGGAATGTAGCCTTAGGGCGCAACAGTACAATATAGCCAGACAAAAACAATACCTGCAAAAAAACAAAACCCTGTATTATGTGACATCAAATGTAAAGCACAAACAGAGGATTTAAGCGGTGTGAGGTGACAAACACATAGTGAAAATACAAAACAGTATATCCTGTGGAACACTATATGGTATATGAGGCCCTGACGCACTTAGCCCCCCAGGGTACAGAATATAGTGGTAGCAATATGTGTGATACACAGAATAGAAACCACACAGCAGATATAGGCACACACAGTCACAGGTACAATGCAGAAATTATTACATATAACCAATTCAACTGCACTGGACTAGTAATACTACATATAGAAATGTATGTATACAGATATAACAATGCACAGTAAACACTGAATGTATATCACAGAATACTTGTACTAAATATTCATACCGTAGTGCACTTGTTCTTAACTAACGCAGTCTAAACGACACGTAGAATACTTAAGTGTCCTGTAAATGCACAGCGCTGATGAGGCAGGCAGCTTTACAGAGGAGACAGTGCCCAGCAGTCCCAGGATCAGCATAGCTATGTGAAACGCTGACAGGGAGTGAGAGAAATGCAGCTCCAGGGCGGGATCACCTGCTGTAGATGGCGCCTCGAGCTGGGGGAGGGGCTACAGGTCAGCACCTTATTCCCTCTGCTGGACTTCACCACCGGGTACTATGGAGCCTATAACAAACGGATTTTTGTAAATCCGACCTGTGCTCACTGCCCTGGTGGATATAGTGGGGTTCCTGCACGGCCATAGTGTCCACGCCAGCGGCGCGGTCCATCTCCTGGGACCGGATCGTGATTTACCGGCAGATTCCACCTGGGGGACCCTCTTACCTCCTCCCTGAAGTGCGGCCACGCGATCCAGGAGAGCAGCAGCGGTGATGTGTGCCTGATGACCGGAGCGCCTCCGCTTTAAGTACCCGGGAACCAGGCCGCGGAAGTATACAGCGCCGCTGAGGGAGGTGGTGGAGCCGCAGCACAGAGTGTCAACATGACATACACTGCAACTAGTGCTTGTGCTGCGGCCCTTGATGTCTTCTAGAGGAGCTCCTTTCAGGGCTGCCTAGCGCAGCCCCCCCCGTTAGTGATCTGCACTGCAGGCACCAACTTACAAACTGCGCTCCAGTGCCTGGAGGTGGGGCCATAGAGGAGGCAGTGCAGTGCATCCTGGGAAAAGTCAAAGCTTTAGCCTGTTGGTGCCTCGGATCAAGATCCAACTCTACACCCCGATGTTATTCCCTGTGGAATCCCAGTGTACCCCGCTGCAGAAATACAGAGTATAAGTATATATTTTATATCACTACGGTTTATTTCAACAAGTACAGACAGTTTGGGCCTGGCGACTCTTTACTGTCTGGAACTAGGGTCACTAGGTTCATAGGGCCCATATAGCACCAACCTAGATGATTTAACAATTCTCCAAACACCCAATATGCACCCATACGTTACTGATATTTTTGGGGAATTTGCAGATCATTTTCATCCAATGATTAGATCTGACAAGTAGCACCTTTTGCTCAGCTTTTCTCCATGTCAATAACCCAGTCAACAGCTGACATGCCTAGATCACACTGCTTTCTCCCTCCCCTGCTGCCTACAGACACGGGGAAGACATTGCGGTACCGCCCCAGTGTGGTCGTAAGTGCTGTAGTAAACATGACATGCATCTGTTGATGAGGCCCATGGTGCGCACCACATGGCACTTCTCTGGTTTACAGATACACAGCTTAATGCTGATATTATAGAAGCAAACATTACTGCAAAGTGGAAGGAGTGTTAGTCCCACCCACCCCAAACACCCACTTACTGAAGTACACTTATCTGGAACATCTTATTCCTAACTTGCTGCAGACTGGAAAGAGTTGCCTGTCTGGCCAATTTATTGGATGAGCTTAAGACTTCCATACAGAGACAGCTTTTTCAAAGCCACACATCCAACATGTCTTGTTTATGTTCCTGATCTATTCGAGGCTACAACATAGGGGCAGTTATGCTGTCGTGGTTATCTGAATTTTGGACCTTATTCAGTAAGGATTGCAATTTCTTCTAAAAAGCACTTGCTGCGATCAAATAGTTGCCGCTCAGGTATAGAGAAAAAACTCCCATTGCAGAAACTGCGAATGCAACGAAATATGCAGCCTGATCGCAAAACCATACGCAATTACCAGAACATCGAAGATTTTTCCTATCTGCGCCAGGCAAGGTCATCCATAATTCTTGCGACACAAGAGGTTGGAAGTGGTCTGCGCTGACGTCAGAGGCCCTCCTTAAAAACACCTGGGCACGCTTGCGTTTTTTTAAGTCAGACCCAGAAAAGGCAGGTTTCTGCCCAGAAACGTTGGCTTCCTGTCAGTCAAACAGCAGCTGCATTGTTATCACGATGTGTACGCAATTTCTGTCGCTATTCTCATGCGTGTGCAATGCGAACGCTGCACATGCGCAGTCGTTCGATAATCGGATGGATTGCGAAACGCAATGCATTCCTAGATAAGCTTCGGACACTGGATGAAATGACAGAGGCCAGTAGAGGCCTCATTTGAGGGGAGATTTATCAAGTTTTGGAGAGAGATAAACTGGAATAGTTGCCCAAAGCAACCAATCAGTGTATAACGGTCATTTACAGTAAGAAGCCGACTGGTTACTTTGCACAACTTCTTCACTCAATCTCTCTCCAAGGCTTTAAACATGACCCAGTTAGAGTTAGGAGTACATCCAGCTAGAAGGAGTAATTCTGCAGCCTGGTAAAACCATGTTCAGCACATCAGAGTTCAAAATGTAAATGCAGCATTAAAAATAAGAATTTACTCACCGGTAATTCTATTTCTCGTAGTCCGTAGTGGATGCTGGGAACTCCGTAAGGACCATGGGGGAATAGCGGGCTCCGAAGGAGGCTGGGCACTCTAGAAAGATTTATGACTACCTGGTGTGCACTGGCTCCTCCCACTATGACCCTCCTCCAAGCCTCAGTTAGGACACTGTGCCCGGACGAGCTGACATAATAAGGAAGGATTTAGAATCCCGGGTAAGACTCTTACCAGCCACACCAATCACACTGTACAACTCGTGATACTATATCCAGTTTGACAGTATGAAAACAACTGAGCCTCTCAACAGATGGCTCAACAATAACCCTTTAGTTAACAATAACTATTTACAAGTATTGCAGACAATCCGCACTTGGGATGGACGCCCAGCATCCACTACGGACTACGAGAAATAGAATTACCGGTGAGTAAATTCTTATTTTCTCTGACGTCCTAGTGGATGCTGGGAACTCCGTAAGGACCATGGGGATTATACCAAAGCTCCCAAACGGGCGGGAGAGTGCGGATGACTCTGCAGCACCGAATGAGAGAACTCCAGGTCCTCCTCAGCCAGGGTATCAAATTTGTAGAATTTTGCAAACGTGTTTGCCCCTGACCAAGTAGCTGCTCGGCAAAGTTGTAAAGCCGAGACCCCTCGGGCAGCCGCCCAAGACGAGCCCACCTTCCTTGTGGAATGGGCATTCACAGATTTTGGCTGTGGCAGGCCTGCCACAGAATGTGCAAGCTGAATTGTACTACAAATCCAGCGAGCAATAGACTGCTTAGAAGTAGGAGCACCCAGCTTGTTGGGTGCATACAGGATAAACAGCGAGTCAGATTTTCTGACTCCAGCCGTCCTGGAAACATATATTTTCAGGGCCCTGACAACGTCTAGCAACTTGGAGTCCTCCAAATCCTTAGTAGCCGCAGGCACCACAATAGGCTGGTTCAGGTGAAACGCTGACACCACCTTAGGGAGAAATTGGGGACGAGTCCTCAATTCTGCCCTATCCATATGGAAAATCAGATAAGGGCTTTTACATGATAAAGCCGCCAATTCTGACACTCGCCTGGCTGAAGCCAAGGCCAATAACATGACCACTTTCCACGTGAGATATTTCAGATCCACGGTTTTTAGTGGCTCAAACCAATGTGATTTTAAGAAGCTCAACATCACGTTGAGATCCCAAGGTGCCACAGGAGGCACAAATGGGGGCTGAATATGCAGCACTCCTTTCACAAATGTCTGAACTTCAGGTACTGAAGCTAGTTCTTTTTGAAAGAAAATCGACAGAGCCGAGATCTGTACTTTAATGGAGCCTAGTTTTAGGCCCATATTCACTCCTGCTTGCAGGAAATGCAGAAATCGACCTAGTTGAAATTCCTCTGTTGGGGCCTTTTTGGCCTCGCACCATGCAACATATTTCCGCCATATGCGGTGATAATGCTTTGCCGTAACATCTTTCCTCGCCTTAATAAGCGTAGGAATGACTTCTTCCGGAATACCCTTTTCCTTTAGGATCCGGTGTTCAACCGCCATGCCGTCAAACGCAGCCGCGGTAAGTCTTGGAACAGACAGGGCCCCTGCTGTAGCAGGTCCTGTCTGAGCGGTAGAGGCCACGGGTCCTCTGAGAGCATCTCTTGAAGTTCCGGGTACCACGCCAATCCGGAACCACGAGAATGGTGTTTACTCCTCTCTTTCTTATTATTCTCAATACCTTTGGTATGAGAGGCAGAGGAGGGAACACATAAACCGACTGGTACACCCACGGTGTCACTAGAGCGTCCACAGCTACCGCCTGAGGGTCCCTTGACCTGGCGCAATATCTTTTTAACTTTTTGTTGAGGCGGGACGCCATCATGTCCACCTGTGGTTTTTCCCAACGGTTTACCAGCATCTGGAAGACTTCTGGATGAAGTCCCCACTCTCCCGGGTGGAGGTCGTGTCTGCTGAGGAAGTCTGCTTCCCAGTTGTCCACTCCCGGAATGAACACTGCTGACAGTGCTAGTACATGATTCTCCGCCCATCGGAGAATTCTTGTGGCTTCTGCCATCGCCATCCTGCTTCTTGTGCCGCCCTGTCGATTTACATGGGCGACTGCCGTGATGTTGTCTGACTGGATCAGCACCGGCTGGTGTAGAAGCAGGGATTTTGCTTGACTTAGGGCATTGTAGATGGCCCTTAGTTCCAGAATATTTATGTGAAGGGAAGTCTCCTGACTCGACCATAGTCCTTGGAAGTTTCTTCCCTGTGTGACTGCCCCCCAGCCTCGAAGGCTGGCATCCGTGGTCACCAGGACCCAGTCCTGTATGCCGAACCTGCGGCCCTCTAGAAGATGGGCACTCTGCAGCCACCACAGTAGAGACACCCTGGTTCTTGGAGACAGGGTTATCAAGCGATGCATCTGAAGATGCGATCCGGACCACTGGTCCAACAGGTCCCACTGAAAGATTCTGGCATGGAACCTGCCGAAGGGAATTGCTTCGTAAGAAGCCACCATCTTTCCCAGGACCCGCGTGCAGCGATGCACTGATACCTGTTTTGGTTTCAGGAGGTCTCTGACTAGAGATGACAACTCCCTGGCTTTCTCCTCCGGGAGAAACACTTTTTTCTGGACTGTATCCAGAATCATACCCAGGAACAGTAGCCGTGTTGTCGGAACCAGCTGTGACTTCGGGATATTCAGAATCCAGCCGTGCTGGTGCAGCACCTCCTGAGATAGTGCTACTCCCACCAACAACTGTTCCTTGGACCTCACTTTTATTAGGAGATCGTCCAAGTACGGGATAATTAAAACTCCCTTTTTTCGAAGGAGTATCATAATTTCCGCCATCACCTTGGTAAATACCCTCGGTGCCGTGGACAGTCCAAACGCCAGCGTCTGGAATTGGTAATGGCAATCCTGTACCACAAATCTGAGGTACTCCTGGTGAGGATGGTAAATGGGGACATGCAAGTAAGCATCCTTGATGTCCAGGGATACCATGTAATCCCCCTCTTCCAGGCTCGCAATAACCGCCCTGAGCGATTCCATCTTGAACTTGAATTTTTTTATGTATGTGTTCAAGGATTTCAAATTTCAAATGGGTCTCACCGAACCGTCCGGTTTCGGTACCACAAATAGTGTGGAATAGTAACCCCGGCCTTGTTGAAGTAGGGGTACCTTGATTATCACCTGCTGGGAATACAGCTTGTGAATTGCCGCTAGCACCGCCTCCCTGTCTGAGGGAGCAATCGGCAAGGCAGATTTTAGGAACCGGTGGGGTGGAGACGCCTCGAATTCCAGTTTGTACCCCTGAGATACTATTTGAAGGATCCAGGGATCCACCTGTGAGCGAGCCCACTGATCGCTGAAATTCTTGAGGCGGCCCCCCACCGTACCAGGCTCCGCCTGTGGAGCCCCACCGTCATGCGGCGGACTTGGCAGAAGAAGCGGGGGAGGACTTTTGCTCCTGGGAACCTGCTGTTTGTTGCAGCCTTTTTCCCCTACCTCTGCCTCTGGATAGAAAAGACCCGCCTTTTCCACGCCTGTTTTTCTGGGTCCGAAAGGACTGAACCTGATAAAACAGCGCCTTCTTAGGCTGTGAGGGGACATGGGGTAAAAATGCTGACTTCCCAGACGTTGCTGTGGAAACTAGGTCCGAGAGACCATCCCCAAATAATTCCTCACCTTTATATGGCAACACTTCCATGTGCCTTTTAGAATCTGCATCTCCTGTCCACTGGCGAGTCCATAAGCCTCTCCTAGCAGAAATGGACAATGCACTAACTTTAGATGCCAGTCGGCAGATTTCCCTCTGTGCATCTCTCATATATAAGACTGAGTCTTTTATATGGTCTATGGTTAACAGGATCGTGTCTCTGTCTAATGTGTCAATATTTTCTGACAGTTTATCTGACCACGCAGCGGCAGCACTGCACATCCAAGCTGACGCAATAGCTGGCCTAAGTATAATGCCTGAGTGTGTATATACAGACTTCAGGATCGCCTCCTGCTTTCTATCAGCAGGTTCCTTGAGGGCGGCCGTATCCGGAGACGGTAGTGCCACCTTTTTTGACAAACGTGTGAGCGCTTTATCCAGCCTAGGAGGTGTTTCCCAACGTGACCTATCCTCTGGCGGGAAAGGGAACGCCATTAGTACCTTCTTAGGAATTACCAATTTTTTATCAGGGAAAGCCCACGCTTCTTCACACACTTCATTTAATTCATCTGATGGGGGAAAAACTACGGGTAGTTTTTTCTCCCCAAACATAATACCCTTTTTAGTGGTACCTGTATTTATATCAGAAATGTGTAACACCTCTTTCATTGCCTCAATCATGCAGTGAATGGCCTTAGTGGGCATCAGATTAGACTCATCGTCGTCGACACTGGTGTCAGTATCAGTGTCGACATCTGGGTCTGCGGTCTGAGGTAGCGGGCGTTTTAGAGCCCCTGATGACCTGTGCGACGCCTGGGCAGGCACGAGCTGAGAAGTCGGCTGTCCCACATTTGGCATGTCGTCAAATTTCTTATGTAAGGAGTCTATACGTGCACTCATTTCTTTCCATAAGCTCAACCACTCAGGTGTCTGCCCCGCAGGGGGTGACATCCCTTCTAAAGGCATCTGCTCCGTCTCCACATCATTATCCTCATCAAACATGTCGACACAGCCGTACCGACACACCGCACACACACAAGGAATGCTCCAACAGAGGACAGGACCCACAAAAGCCCTTTGGGGGGACAGAGTGAGAGTATGCCAGCACACACCAGAGCGCTATATAATGCAGGGACTAACTGAATTATGTCCCCTATAGCTGCTTTTTTATATATAATTTATACAGCGCCTAAATTTAGTGCCCCCCCCCTCTCTTTTTTTACCCTTTTCTGTAGTGTAGACTGCAGGGGAGAGCCAGGGAGCTTCCTTCCAGTGGATCTGTGAAGGAGAAATGGCGCCAGTGTGCTGCAGGAGATAGCTCCGCCCCTTTTCCGCGGCCTATTCTCCCGCTTTTTTCTGGATTCTGGCAGGGGTATTTTCCACATATATAGCCTCTAGGGCTATATATTGTGGTATTTTTGCCAGCCAAGGTGTTATAATTGCTTCTCAGGGCGCCCCCCCCCCAGCGCCCGAAGTGTGTGTGAGGAGCAATGGCGCACAGCTGCAGTGCTGTGCGCTACCTTGGAGAAGACTGATGTCTTCTGCCGCCGATTTTCCGGACCTCTTCTTACTTCTGGCTCTGTAAGGGGGACGGCGGCGCGGCTCCGGGACTGAACACCAAGGACTGGGCCTGCGGTCGATCCCTCTGGAGCTAATGGTGTCCAGTAGCCTAAGAAGCCCAATCCGGCTGCAAGTAGGCGAGTTCGCTTCTTCTCCCCTTAGTCCCTCGCTGCAGTGAGCCTGTTGCCAGCAGGTCTCACTGAAAATAAAAAACCTAAGTCTATCTTTCTTTCTAAAAGCTCAGGAGAGCCCCTAGTGTGCATCCAACCTCGGCCGGGCACAAAATCTAACTGAGGCTTGGAGGAGGGTCATAGTGGGAGGAGCCAGTGCACACCAGGTAGTCATAAATCTTTCTAGAGTGCCCAGCCTCCTTCGGAGCCCGCTATTCCCCCATGGTCCTTACGGAGTTCCCAGCATCCACTAGGACGTCAGAGAAATAAAGCTGTCCCATATTTGTATGCTGTATGTAAATAGCTGGCAATAAATGCATTGCACCATGGCTTCTCCAAGTGTATACTGTAGTTGCATCTTTAAGTAGAATTTGTTCAGGACGGTTAATGAGGCTATGGTGAGAGCGTGGTGTTTTCAAGATCTGTGAAACCACAAGGTGACCCCACTTGGCATCCCCTCGTGCTAGCCACTTCTAAATCGCTAATACTACAAATTTATTACATACTGTACTGTGTGCATTACATTAAAAAAACACTTATTAAATGTTGGCAGGCGATTTCCATAAGTGTGACCTTATTCTTCTTATCGGTACTACAGCGTGACCGGCATAGTACTGGAAATGAGGTAACTGTATTTAGATACTGGTAAATAAGGGGTCTGCATATTGAAGGTCATGTTTAAATTGGCTTATCTACTGTAATATGATTAGGAGAAATGCATCAACTTATCTACATTCCTTCACACATCTTTTTTCTTCTTTTTTTCCCTGCACTTTATAAATGATATAGGGCGTCTAAATTTCTCGCCGTCTATTGGTCCTATTCAACTGCTGCTCCGACAAGACGCCCATTAGCCCTGGCAGTCACATTTCAGCTTGCACCCTATAGACATGTAGATCATCATTTGATCCTGCAGTGCAGATGGACAGTCTCAGCACTGTGGCCAGGCTATTCAATGCATATCAGTTATATTTCTCCACTCCCCTTTGTGGCCAGAACATTTAATTGTTTGCATCATGCAACGTAAGTGTTAAATAATGACCGTAAAGTAAAAAAAATAAAAACACAAAAAGTACAAAAAAAAAAAAACTGCTGCGACTCATGAAGAGGCGGCATCCAATGTTATTTTAATTCTTCCGAGACACTAATCCCCGTAATGAGGTTCTCCATCATAAAATACAGAAAAAGTCAGCACTGAGTAGGAAACGATGAGGCCACTTATAGGTCAGAGCGAGGGGTTTTACTGGGAATCTTATACTGAAATAAAGTACATAAGTGTAATGAAATGTATTTGGGTGTAGTTCACAGGGCTGTCATCAACGGTCTGACAATCAGGTCTACAAATTCAGTTTTAACATGCTCAGACCTGAACAGTGAAATGAAAGCATGATTTCCTATGTTAATTAGCGTTTCTTTACAGAGTCAAAAGGATAAACACAGAAGTTCATTGTTTTAGGCTATAGGCATTGCAAAGTAACTTGTACAAAAACACAGGTGATCTTATGTGATACCCCACAGGCAGGGAAGATGATGTAATGTGCTGCAAAGGAAAACAAGATTTACTAGTGGATTAACACAATTAGGTGCCGTTCCAAAGAACACAGTTTGCCTGGAATTGGTAAACAGGACAAACTTTCTCCAGACTAAACTTGGTTTACAATACATGAAAAACACTGTACTGTATACTCAAACACTGAAAATATAAAAACCTGCTAATTGTCAACTGTTGTAACATCCATTAAATACTTGCACCTTTATCAGATGTTCAATATGCAAGGAGTCCTAGTTGAACAAGTGCAAATATTAATCTGATATTAATTTACTACCGGTAAATCCTTTTCTCGTAGTCCGTAGAGGATGCTGGGGTCCACATTAGTACCATGGGGTATAGACGGGTTCCTTGGGAGCCATGGGCACTTTAAGAGTTTAATAGTGTGGGTTGGCTCCTCCCTCTATTCCCCTCCTACCAGACTCAGTCTACAAACTGTGCTCGAGGAGATGGACATACTTCGAGAGAAGGAAATACACAGATAGGGGTGAGATTCACACCAGCTAACCAGCTTGAAACAATTCAGCAACGGCTGAATAACAGTACTTAGTTAAGTACTGCATTGTTACTTGGTTAAGTGACAAATGCAGGAATATGAAGCGCTGGCCGGGCGCCCAGCATCCTCTACGGACTATGAGAAAAGGATTTGCCGGTAGGTAATTAAAATACTATTTTCTCTTACGTCCTAGAGGATGCTGGGGCCACATTAGTACCATGGGGATGTACCAAAGCTCCCAGTACGGGAGGTACAGCGCGGAGGCTGCTGCAGAACCGATTGACCAAACTTTAGGTCCTCAGAGGCCAAAGTATCGAACTTGTAGAACTTCGCAAACGTGTTCGATCCTGATCAAGTAGCTGCTCGGCAAAGGTGTAAAGCCGAGACACCCCGGGCAGCCGCCCAGAAAGAACCCACTTTTTGAGTACAGTGGGCCTTAAAAGATTTTGGACATAGCAAGCCTGCCATAGAATAAGCATGCTGGATAGTACACCTGATCCAGCGAGAAATCGTCGGCTTAGAAGCAGGCCACCCAAACTTGCTGGGATCATAAAGGACAAACAGAGCGTCAGACTTTCTGTGACGAGAAGTTCTCTTCACATAAATCTTCAAAGCCCTTAAAAAATCCAAGGATTTTGAAATAATTGAGGAGTCAGTAGCCACTGGCACCACAATAGGTTGGTTGATATGAAAAGCAAACACAACCTTCGGAAGAAATTGCTGAGCTCAGCTCCATCTTCATGGAAAATCAAGTAGGGGCTCTTGCAGGACAATGCCCCCAATTCCGACACACGTCTAGCGGATGCTAATGCCAATAGTGTGACCGCCTTCCAAGTAAGGAACTTGACATCAACCTCCTGTAAAGGTTCGAACCAATCCGACTGCAGGAACTGCAGCACCACATTAAGATCCCATGGTGCTGTAGGAGGCACAAAGGGAGGCTGGATGTGCAGAACCCCTTTCATGTCTGAACCTCAGGGAGGGCAGCCAATTGTTTCTGGAAGAAAATAGACAAGGCCGAAATCTGGACTTATATGGAGCCCAACCTCAGGCCCACATCCACACTAGCTTGCAGAAAGAGGAGAAACCACCCTACTTGAAACTCCACCGTAGGAAACTTCTTGGATTCACACCAAGACACGTACTTTTTCCAGATTCGATGGTAATGTTTAGACGTTACTCCTTTCCTAGCCTGTATCAGGGTAGGAATAACCTTGTTCGGAATGCCCTTCCGAGCTAGTATCTGGTGTTCAACCTCCATGCCGTCAAACGTAGCCGCGGTAAGTCTTGATAAGCGAACGGCCCCTGTTGCAGAAGGTCCTCTCGAAGAGGAAGAGGCCTCGGATCTTCCAGCAGTAACTCCAGAAGATCCGCGTACCAAGGCCTTCTTAATCCTTCTTGAGAATCCTTGGGATGAGTGGAAGCGGAGGGAGCACATACACTGACTTGGACACCCACGGAGTTACCAGGGCGTCCACCGCCACTGCCTGTGGGTCCCTCGACCTGGGACAGTACCTCCGAAGCTTCTTGTTGAGGCGGGAGGCCATCAAGTTTATTTGAGGTACGCCCCAAAGACTTGTCACCTCTGCGAACACCTCTGGGTGGAGGCCCCACTCTCCTGGATGGAGATCGTGTCTGCTGAGGAAGTCTGCTTCCCAGTTGTCCACTCACGAAATGAATATTGCTGACAGCACCACTGCATGCTTTTCAGACCAGAGGATGATTCTCGTTACCTCTGACATTGCAGCTCTGCTCTTCGTTCCACCTTGTCGTTTTATGTAGGCCACTGTCGTTACATTGTCCGACTGAACCTGAATGGCCTGATCTTTCAGAAGATGTGCCACTTGCAGAAGACCGTTGTACACGGCCCTTAGTTCCAGAATGTTTATCAGAAGGATGGATTCCAGATTTGACCACCTTCCTTGGAAGGTTTCCCCTTGGGCGACTGCTCCCCAACTTCTGAGACTAGCATCCGTGGTTAGGAGGATCCAATTCTGAAACCCGAACCTGCAGCCCTCTAGTAAGTGAGAAGTTTGCAGCCACCAGAGGAACGATATTTTGGCTTTCGGTGACAGACGTATCCTCTGGTGCATGTGAGATGAGATCCCGACCATTTGTCCAAGAGATCCAGTTAGAAAGACCGTGCATGAAATCTTCCGTACTGTAGAGCCTCGTAGGAGGCAGCCATCTTTCCCAGAAGGCGAATGCACCGATAGCTTGGCAGGCTTCAGGACATCCCGAACCATTGCTTGTATCACCAACGCTTTCTCCTCCGGTAGAAACACCCTCTGTACTTCTGTATCGAGGACAGTATACTTGTCGGCTCCAAATGCGACTTTGGAAGATTCAGGATCCATCCATGTTCCTGGAGTAGTTGAGTTGAGAGAGCAATGCTCTGTAACAGGTTCTTCCTGGAAGACACTTTTATCAGCAGGTCGTCCAGATAAGGAATTATGTTCACACCCTGCTTGCGGAGGAGTAGCATCATCTCCGCCATGACCTTGGTGAACACCCTCGGTGCCGTGGAGAGGCCAAACGGCAGTGCCTGGAACGGATAGTGACAGTCCAGCAGTGCAAATCTGAGATAAGCCTGGTGAGGCGGCCAGATCGGAATGTGAAGGTACGCATCCTTGATATTCAGGGATACTAGAAATTCCTCCTCCTCCAGACCTGAGAACACCGCTCTCAGAGACTCCATCTTGAATTTGAATTACCTCAAATAAGGGTTCAACAACTTTAGATTCAATATTGGCCTGACCGAACCATCCGGTTTCGGTTCTACAAACAGGTTTGAGTAATAACCCTTGTTTGATAAGTGAAGTGGAACTGGAACAAAAACATTTGACTTTAGCAATTTCTGAATGGCTTCCTGTAGGATAGCACAGCACTTTCTGTCAGCAAAGCTGGTAAGCCCGATTTGAAGAACCTGTGAGGTTGGAGTTCTTGAAACTCCAGTCTGTACCCCTGGGTAACAATATCTTGTACCCAGGGGTCTAGGCCTGATGACGCCCAGACATGACTGAAATTTCTTAATCTTGCTCCCACCTGCCCGATCTCCAGGCTGGGAGGTCCACCGTCATGCCGAGGATTTTGAGGAAGCGGAACCAGGATTCTGTTCCTGTGAACCTGTTGGTGCAAGCTTTCTGGATTTCCCCCTTTCTCCTCTAAAGAAAGTGGAAGGGGGTTTGGACTTTTTAACTTTCACGGTCCGAAAGGACTGCATTGTAGATGTAGGATAAGATTTCCTAGTAGGTGGTGTAGCTGAGAGAAGGAATGTTGACTTACCAGCAGTTGTCGTGGAGATCCATGCATCTAATGCTTTCCCAAACAGAGCCTGACCTGTGAAGGGTAGGTTCTCCGCACTCTTCTTGGATTCCGCATCCGCAGACCATTGGCGCAGCCAGAGTCCCCTGAGTGCCGAGACAGCCATGGAAGATGCCCTCGCATTGAGATGGCCAAGTGCCTACATGGCCTCCGCCATGAAACCTGCAGATTCCTGTATGGGACGTAAGAACAATTCAACGTCACTTCTATCCATAGAATCTAATTCCTCTAGTAATGTGCCTGACCACTTTACTATGGTTTTAGAAATCCACGCATAAGCAATAGTAGGCCTTAAAGCTACGCCAGTAGCTGTGTATAATGATTTGAGGGTAGTCTCAATCTTACGGTCAGCCGGCTCTTTTAAAGCGGTGGACCCTGGGATAGGTAAAACCACTTTTTTAGACAACCTAGACACAGAGGCATCTACTACAGGCGGGATTTCCCACTTTTTCCTGTCCTCCTCAGGGAAAGGGAAAGCAATGAGAACCCTTTTTGGGATCTGGAATTTTTTCTCCGGGTTTTCCCAGGATTTTTTCAAACAATGCGTTTAATTCCTTAGACGCAGGGAATGTAATAGAGGATTTCTTATTATCAGTAAAGTAAGTCTTCTCTACAGGCTCAGGTACCTTGTCAGTAATGTGTAAAATGTCCCTAATAGCCTCAATCATGAGCTGCACCCCTTTAGCAAGGGATGCATCTCCCCCTATACATCCCCATCCCCTGTATCAGAGTCGGTATCCGTGTCAACTTGCATTATCTTGGCAAGAGCACGCGTCTGAGGATAAATAATTGGGGTCTTTGAAGAGGTAGTGGGAGCTGAATACGACAAAACCTCAACAGACTTTATCAAAACCTGTGTTTCAGTCTCATTTTGAGCTATCCGAGATGAAATCTGGGATATCATTCCCCTAATAGAATCCACCCACGCGGGTTTGGATTCAGAAGGCTGAGATAGTATATTACAGTCCTGAGTACAAGGATTAGACTCTTCAGGAGAAGATACACACTCTGCAGTACAGGATACAGAGGTCTTAGACATGTTTATGTGAGCTATACAAACACACACACACAGGAAAATGCAGACACAGTTTCCCCCAGAGTACCTTCAGAGAGACACAGAGTATAAGGAGCCAGCCACACAGTGCCCCAGTAGGCAGTTTATACAGTAAACAGCCAGCGCTTCCTGAATAACCTTAATAGATTAAACAGTTAATATCTCACTCTCACCACCTGTCTATAACACCCTGGTACCGCAGAGGTATGCTGGAGTTATGTGGAGGGCAGCGCTCCCTGTCAGCGTCTCTTCAGTGTGATCTGCAGGGAGAAAATGGCACTGGTGAGTGCTGGATCCGCTCTGACGAAGAAGCCCAGCCCCCTATAATGGCGCATCTTCCCGCTTTCAGTGTTTATACTGGCCTGAGGTGATTTGGCTGCTAACAGTGGGATTAGCCCCTGATTGCATCTGTGACCAGTGTAGGGTATATGCGCTAGCCCAGGGCGCCCCTCACAGCGCCGCACTACAAGTACCACTGAGCCCTCCGGAGCGCAGCCTGTCAGAGCTGCGCTCCTACCCTTGTGCCGCCATTTCCCGCCGGTGACCGGCTTACCAGAGCACCAGCGTCATATTCACCACTCTGTTGGCTCTGTTAGAGGGTGGCGGCCGTGCTGCGGGAGTGACCGGTCGCCTCGTTGGCTTGCGATCAGCACCCTCAGGAGCTCAGTGTCCTGTCAGCGGAGACAGAGAACCATTAACCTCTAGGGTTGGTTCCTACTCCCCCCTAAGTCCCACGAAGCAGGGAGGCTGTTGCCAGCAGCCTCCCTGTACCTATCTCTTTTTAAAAAAATAATAAAACTAGAAAAACTCCTAGGAGCTCCCCTAGCTGTGACCGGCTCCACCGGGCACATTTTCTAAACTGAGTCTGGTAGGAGGGGCATAGAGTGAGGAGCCAGCCCGCACTATTAAACTCTTAAAGTGCCCATGGCTCCCAAGGGACCCGTCTATACCCCATGGTACTAATGTGGACCCCAGCATCCTCTAGGACGTAAGAGATAATAATAATTAACACAAGAATAATAATTAACAAAGAAATTGTGGTGAAATGTATTTCACCTGGAGAAATGGACACAGCATTTGTAGTTGGCGCGGTCAGAGCATGTCTGACAGAGTGCTGATTGGAGGAAAGCACAGGGGGTGGGGCATCTTCTCACAGACAGGGCAGTGGCCACTGTGTTCCCACTGCTGGAAATGATTTGTGTGCAGGTGTTGATATTGTAGAATTATATAGGCATACACCACTGGAGGGATCTGGTCATATGACCGGCGCTCGGGATCCCGGCGGTCACCATGCAGACGCTGGGATCCAAAGCGATCAAAAGACCTACAGTCTACATGCCAACTAACAGGGACTATTCCCACTCATGGGTGTCCACAACACCCATAGAGTGGGAATAGCACCTGAGGTAAACGAAGCGAGCCACCGAGCATACAGCACGGCTAGCGCAGCAAGCCTGCAAAGGGCTTTGTTGCGCTTGCCCCCCTCCGGTGATCTAAAGCTTGGGATCCCGGCGTCGGTATGGTTTCCGACGGGATCCCCATCGCTGGTCACCCAACCCCAACCTCCACTGAATGACAAACCATGAACAGCCTAGTTACTTAACCAGTGGTCTAAAGGTAAATGGTGGAAAGACTATGGTGGAAAGACTAGCACTTCAATAAAAAGCTAAGGTGCTCATCCATGCCTGCAAAAAGACAAAGCAAAGACTGAAAATGTAATTATGCACACCCTATAGGATACTTGATATTTCTTATATAAGTACTTCAACAAATATTAGAAAGGACTAGTTCTCTCAGTCCATAAATAGCCAAAGGGAATTTCATCAAAATCTTCAAAAAGGTAAATGTCCAATTCATATATACACCCACAGAGGTAATAATTCCCTTTTTTTTTTAAATTGCTCTGAAAGCTTCTGTTTGGTCATGTACTAATTATCTGTGAGACCTCTCAGAAACATACATTTTCAAATAAACTTAAACACTTTAATTGTGCAAAGGTCATACGGTCAATTATCTAACTACTTAAGAGAGAATAATATGTTTAGGGGTTTCTACTTACGCAACCATATTTTTTGTTAATATATGCTATGAACAGGCATAGTTCATGATAGACAGTACAAGCAGCCACTACTGCATACATATGTAACTTATCTTTTCACTTGAAATAAGGTAAACATTTTAGGGTACATTTTGAATATGAAGTATTTTGTATAGATCAGGCTTAAGAATTCCCAAGTAAATTTCTATTGAATAAATAAATGTGAAACTATATGTTAAAAATAATACTGTTTCAATAAAACACATTTATAAAAATAATAATAATGTTAAAAAAATCCAAAAGGCACGAGATCCTTTTAAAACTACTTAACTACAAGTCTCAATGAAAATGCATGAAAAAAAACTATACTCACTGGAGGTCTGCCTGGCTTTCGCAACGGTGGCCTAGACGACTTCTGAAATTCTCCTGCTTCATTGCCCTGTGATCTGTAATAGCTGCCAGTAGCATCACTGCAGGACACAAAAAAAAGGATTATTTTTTTTGACAATATAATTATTTAAAAAGATTTCCAGGATTATTAAAATTGTGCATAGATGTTTTCAGTTCAAAGCAAAAAATCGGAATGATTACAGATTACAACCAACGAAGATGAAATGGTGTTCCAGCTACAATTGGCGTAATGAATTTAATGACTGAAACAACAGAATTAATTTTCTTACATGGGATCCGGAATAACTTCCCTATTTCATGTGGTATCGCGGCTCTGACGGCTGCTAATCTTGGATTATGCTTCGGGTGCCTGATGCACCTGAAGCATAATTTTTGATAAATGCCGGTTTATGGGGCTAACTGGATAGTCCCCAGGCGTCTTGTTTGCCAAAAAGTTGACTATGACGCACCAGGAGACTGTGCTGATTAATGTGATAGGTGGCATTTGTATATCTGTGTGCACCTGTATCTGTATACGAAGCACAACACAGGTTGGCATGGAAAAAAAGCCATGGCCGCTGCATTGTAGAACTCCGTATACAAGTTCAGAGACTCAGTCGCACACAGATATACGCGTGTTGTATATCAAATTACTCAGCACAGTCTCCTGGTGCATCCTAGCAACTAAGACGCATTTTCAGCAAAAAAGTCACCCAACACTAGCAGAGTCTCACAGGACCTGGCGTGCCAAGAAGAACTGTTTGGCGTGAATGCAGCAATGATGTATGACATATCTGTAATGTTAATAAAATAATTTAATGTGAAAAGATCTTTCTGCTTCATCAACACTGCTCGTCTGAGGTCTTCTCACTGCAAACTGCTTTGTTTTGAGCCTTTTATCTTTCATACTGTCAACATAATTGATTATTTGCCTAATCCTTACTGTGTAGGGATTGGCTTTTCCACAGTGGAGCCACTTTAGCCCAGCCAAACGTAGCTCAGTAAGGCGAGTGACAATCAGACAAGAACACTCAATACAAGCAGTGATATCTTACACAGGGATCAGTATGATATCCTGGCAGGAGATTGACGCCACGCTTCAGGCCCGGTGGAGACTTTGGTTGACACAGGGTTATATTCCCCGAAGTGGGGATTCCAGCCAGCGATCGGGATTCCGACCGCAGGTATTTCACTGGGTGTCAGGGTTTCAGCGTCAGTATTCTGACAGCCGGGATCCCGACAGCCGGTAAATTGACTGCCTTCCCTTACACAACATGGCATTTATTTTAACACCAAAACTGTGATTTACATTTATGAAAATATTACAAATAAGGAAAAATGGGCTTGATGCAAAGCTGCTTTCAAGTCAGATGTAATTGGCATACACAGCACTAAATGCTTATATACATCTGAATGCAGAGCTCTGTAGGTGAATTGTGCCAATCCATACCTTCAGCAGGGTGCACTTGCACCAGTCTGTGTTTGGTGCAAATGATACTCCTGGAAACAGGTATATTTATGCGCCTATCTAAGTATGCATGGCCGCAATGCTGTCAGCACCCCATCAGTGGACATTATCTACATGAGCACGCTCCATCACAGCCTAGTTACGCCCTCTCAATTGCAAGTGAAGATGCAAATGAAATGGGTATAACTCTGCAGCACCCATACTTCCATATGCTTGGTTCCGATGCATAAGGAATGCATAAACACTGTGGGCTGGATGTACAGGTGCCCGAGTTTGGCAGCCGTACGTGATGCTGGGTGAACTTGGATGTTTTTTTAAAGGGGCAACCACTTACAAGGCATGGTTTTGCCTTGTAAGTGATTGCCCCATTAAAAAACGCCCAAGTTCGCTCGGCATCCCGCACAGCCGCCAACCTCGAGCGGCATTACATCTGGCCCATACACTGCAAAGAGACGTACGTTCAATTCTGCATCAGCTCCAGTACGAATCACTCGAGAGTGAACTTCACGCATAGTGAAAGAAAGGACACAATGTGTTGATTGTGGATTAACACTAACCTTTCATGGAAGTCAACATTAGTGGCACTGCCTTCTTCAGAGTGCAATCTCTGCCTCCTCCGCCTTTCAATATCATGTCTTAAATCATTTGGATCTTCAATTACTTTCTGGTTGAACTGAGAAAGGAAGAGAGGAAAAAAAATAAATAAATAGAATTTTACATAACTACAGGTTGAGTATCCCATATACAAATATTCCGAAATACGGAATACTCTGAAATACAGAATTTTTTGAGTGAGAGTGAGATGGTGAAACATTTATTTTCTGATGGCTCAATGTACATGAACTTTGTTTAATACATAAAGTCATTAAAAATATTGTATTTAACAACCTTCAGTCTGTGTGTATAAGGTGTATATGAAACAAATGAATTGTGTGACTGTACACACTTTGTTTAATGCACAAAGTTATTAAAAATATTGGCTAAAATAACCTTCAGGCTGTGTGTATAAGGTGTATATGTAACATAAATGCATTCTGTGCTTAGACTTGGGTCCCATCGCCATGGTAGCTCATTATGGTATACAATTATTTCAAAATACGGAAAAATCAGATATCCAAAATACTTCTGGTCCCAAACATTTTGGATAAGGGATACTCAACCTGTACCTGTAGTCTAAGAAACATGCGCAGGTTTTTACTTAGATTCCAGGCCCCATATAAGTGTGCCGGAAAACCTGCAATGTTCAGGGTATGGTACATGGTGAATATGTGCGCAGCCGCACATCGGTGTAATGTTTGGTGCATATAACAATGAAATGAACTGAAATCATAAAATATAAACACTAAGTAATGACAACTCTAGCTGAGAGTAGGCCACTGGGTAGTGTTGCAGCTATACTATATAAAGTCTCAGGCATTTATCTGCATTACTTAACTGACATTTAACATTTTAGTGCACTACAAGAAAAATTACCATTAGAATTCTCAAGGAGAAAACAACAACAGTGTATAGTTAAATTGTATTGTGTATCTGTATTTGTACTTGACTACATTTTATAAAGTAAAAATGCTTTGACATTTATTATTAACACAAATGGCACTATTTTCTCTTCTGTATATAACATTTCATAAATTTTTTTACATTGTGTATAAATTGTGTAATGCGGCTGTAGCATTTACTAACACTATTATGACGTGCAAGTACACACACTTTTTCCATCGGACACAAATGCTGCCTTGTTGGTGCTCAGGATGCATCTCACTGAACACATTAACGTTAATACACTGTTACTTGATGGAATGTTTTCCTGCGTAAGCTTGGGGTGCACTTGCATGCAACTGTAAATGAGCGTGCGTATATAAATTTTATTTTTTTAATTAGAATTGTTTTTCTTTTCCCATTTCAAATAGAGCTGAAAGTTATTAGATCTCTAAAGAGAGACACAGACTGTGACCTGCCTATTGAAGGGCAAAACAAATTATGTAATGGTATAACACTATATCCTGCTGTGTCATACTTGCAACCAAATGGAATGAAGAAAACTATTTTTCTAGAACTACACGTTCCTTACTTAAGCTGATTAACCTTAGCGGCAATAATCAGTTAATTGCTGGCTGCAGTCAAATTACACGCGAGCCCGGGTTCATAAAAAAAACTAAACAAATATTTATAAAGAGTTTCCAGTAAGTTCACAAAATGTCTGATCATAGCAAAATCACTACAGAAGAAAATCTATTTTACAAATCATGTAATTGGCATCATCTCTGTTTATACATAAGCTGGCTAAAACAGTATGTACTCACGTTCTATAAAATAATATATTGCAGTATGAGCAAAGCTCTGTTTTACAAGCAATGTGTTCTGTTCTAAACTGCGTTCTCCTGATATTTCACACATAGAAGAGGAGTGCTCCAAGGAAAATAAAGCAAATCCCTAATAACGGCATCACTACACACACACATTTACACTTTCTAGCACTACAGAAATAACTCCTATTTACCGGAGTGACTTCAGTTGTTTTGTGAAGAGACTTGTTGTGAAGATCTTCCAGTGAGATATCAATTCTCCTGCCATGAAAAAAATAAATAAAATAAATCTAAGAAAACCCCAAGAGGATTATATTTAGCAGAATAATGAGCATGGGTATATCCCGTCTGAGCATAACGAGACTGTGGTAATTAATTATGGCACAACCGGTGTCCTGTCCAGGCGATATTACACAATTACTCAGATACCTGACTTTTCTTTTTCCCATAATCTAAATGGTTTTCTCAAACTTAATTCACAATTATAGGTTTATTACATGAAAATTAATTTCTACTACGCAAAACATGGATATTGTGTGGATGGGAGTGATATTGTTCTGGACTATTCTTGCATCTATTGCCTTAGCAGTACATATTATAGATGGATGAGGTGTAATTATTTGTATCCGTAACATTATAAAGGGGCCTAGTTACATTTGCAAGGCTACCTCATATTGGCTTATTTTATAGAGAGCAGTCTGGGGTCCACTACAGATGTTGCTATGCTCATTTATGACCACACACACTAATGTATTATGACATGGGGGCACATTATTACGTAGTGGGACTGGCACATACTAGCTTACAGCTGCAACCCAAGAGGAAGGGAAGAGCTAACTAGCATTGCAGCCAGTGCTGGGACAGGGCTGTAAAAAATCATTACACCATACAGATGTGTCCTCGTACACCTAGCCTCAATAAACCATGTATTGGAAGATGCCTAGCGTAAGTGAGCCACCAGGTCCCATGCAACCCTGCTAGAACAGGCGTATTATTTTGCCACAAATGCAGTTTAGTAGCAAGACTGGGCTGATTGGTATGATATGCAACACTTTCATATCTGTGGGCAACTGAGTCTGCATACAGTATGAAGCACAACGGAACTTGGCAAACTAGCCAAGGCTGCTGTATCATAGCACTAGGTATGCAGATTCAGACTCAGCCGCACACAGATATACAAATGTTGCATATCAAATTACTCAGCAGTCTTCTAATACGACCTAGCTGCAATGCGCTGCGATTAAAACGCATTTTTGGCAAAAATGACTGCAGCAAAGATGTACGAGAAAACCTCCATAGTACCCCCTAAAAGGGTGTGGGAAGGGAAAATAATCTTTTATGTATACGTTTTTGACTTTATAAAATTTACCCTCATAATACAGTTAATGAGTTTTATATTTACTCTAGTCCAGTGCTTAGCCCATATTTACACATATATAAGATGAGGGTAAACGATACATCACTAAGAAAAATAATTCCGACTGCCAAACTACTGTCAGGTCCACTCAAAGTCATTTTCAGAGACCGTACGGCCAAGTGAAGGCAGACTGAGCAAACAGGACCCAGCCTGTGACGACATTAAATAGCTTGTGCCTGTCACATGGACAAATCTGCAGCTAGACCAGTTTACCTGTGAATCTTCGGATTGCTTAGTGGGGCAGGTATGTTAAGGTTCAAATCCGGCTTATTGCTCTCTGCTTGCAGCTTGGAAAAGCGTTCATGAAGGGACATTTCAGCTGACTTAAAATGGTTAGCTATAAATCAAAGGCACACAAAATATTAATTATAATTATTTCCATTTGAATTAAATGTCTATATTATATTTAAATGAATGGTTCACACATAAGAGCACTTTACAAATATCTATGATGTATTGAATCGGACTTCATAAAAAAGTGAACATTTAGAGCATGTGAAACTAATAAATCCACAACTAATAGTGAAGTTTATTTTGTATTATCCTGGGATCTATAGTCTATTATAATGTAAGTAAGCCAAGCTGAGTTGTCCATTGCCATATATCATGTATAAGTTACAAGGTCTTGTCAGGGCTGGAAAAAAAATAGGATTTTGGTTACCTACCGGTAAATCCTTTTCTCGTAGTCCGTAGAGAACGCTGGGGTCCACATTAGTACCATGGGGTATAGACGGGTCCACCAGGAACCATTGGCACTTTAAGAGTTTTAGAGTGTGGGCTGGCTCCTCCCCCTATGCCCCTCCTACCAGACTCAGTCTAGAAACTGTGCCCGAGGAGACGGACACTTTCGAGAGAAGGATTTAACACAGATAGTGGCGAGATTCACACCAGCTCACACATACAAGGCACATCAAGCTAACGTAGCTTAAAAACTCAGCAACCGCTGAAAACATTACTTACCAAGTAACAATGCAGTACTTAACTAAAACAAAGTTGTACTGAACCAGATAACAATTGCAAAAAACCGAAGCGCTGGGCGGGCGCCCAGCATCCTCTACGGACTACGAGAAAAGGATTTACCGGTAGGTAACCAAAATCCTATTTTTTCTTACATCCTAGAGGATGCTGGGGTCATCATTAGTACCATGGGGATGTACCAAAGCTCCCAGAACGGGAGAGAGAGCGCGGAGGCACCTACAGAACTAATTGGCCTCTGATGATCTGAAGTTCAGTCAAAGTATCGAGAACTTGTAGAACTTTGCAAACAGGTTCGACTCAGACCAAGTTGCAGCTCGGCAAAGTTGTAATGCTGAGACACCCCAGGCAGCTGCCCAGGAAAACCCCACCTTACGAGTAGAGTGGACCTTGATAGACGTAGGACATGGCGAGCCTGCCGTAGAATACGCATGCTGGATAGTGAACCTAATCCAGCGAGAGATTGCTTAGAAGCAGGACACCCAATTTTCTTGGGCTCATACAGGACGAACAGAGAGTCCGATTTCCTGTGATGAGCAGTCCTCTTCACATAAATTTTCAGAGCCCTTACAACGTCCAAGGACTTTGATGGAATTGATGTGTCAGTAGCCACTGGTACCACAACAGGTTGGTTGATATGAAATGCCGACACAAACTTCGGAAGAAACTGCTGACGTGTCCGGAGCTCAGCTCTATCTTCGTGGAAGATCAAGTATGGGCTTTTACATGATAAAGCCAACTCCGAAACACGTCTAGCAGAAGCTAAAGCCAACAAAGTGACAGATTTCCACGTAAGAAATTTTACTTCAACCTCCTGTGCAGGTTCAAACCAGTCCGATTGGAGGAACTGCAACACCACGTTAAAAGGTCCCAAGGCGCCGTAGGCAGTATAAAGGGAGGTTGGATGTGCAGAACTCCCTTCAAAAAGGTCTGAACCTCAGGGAGGGCAGCCAATTGTTTTTGGAAGAAAATGGATAGGGCCGAAATCTGGACCTTCACAGATCCCAACTTTAGGCCCATATCCACACCAGCTTGTAAGAAGAGGAGAAAACGTCCCAGTTGAAACTCTACCGCAGGAAACTTCTTGGACTCACACCAAGAAATATATTTTTTCCAAATTTGATAGTAATGTTTAGACGTTACTTCTTTCCTAGCCTGTATCAGGGTAGGAATAACCTTTTTCGGAATACCCTTCCGAGCTAGTATTAGGCGTTCAACTTCCATGCCGTCAAACGTAGCCGCGGTAAGTCTTGATAGGCGAACGTCCACTTTAAGCCACTGTTGTCACATTGTCCCACTGCACTTGAATGGCCCGATGTCTCAGAAGATGGGTCGCTTGGAGAAGACAGTTGTAGACGGCTCTTAGTTCCAGAATGTTTATCGGCAGGCCGTCTTCCAGACTTGACCACCTTCCTTGGAAGGTTTCCCCTTGAGTGACTGCGCCCCAGCCCCGGAGACTTGCATCCGTGGTCAGAAGGATCCAGTCCTGAATCCCAAACCTGCGGCCCTCCAGAAGGTGAGTTAATTGCAGCCACCAAAGGAGTGAAATCCTGGCCTTTGGCGACAGACGTATTCTCTGGTGCATGTGTAGATGGGATCCCGACCACTTGTCCTGGAGATCCAGTTGGAAGGACCAAGCGTGAAACCTCCCATACTGCAGAGCCTCATACAAGGCCACCATCTTCCCCAGAAGGCGAATGCACTGATGACTTGACACCCGGGCTGGCTTCAGGACATCCCGGACCATCGTTTGAATCACCAACGCCTTGTCCTCTGGGAGAAACATCCTCTGCACCTCCGTGTCGAGGATCATTCCCAGAAAGGACAACCTTCTGGTTGGTTCCAAATGTGTCTTTGGAAGATTCAGGATCCAACCATGTTTCCTGAGAAGCTGAGTCATGAGTGTTATGGACCGTAACAGCTTCTCCTTGGACGATGCTTTTATCAGCAGATCGTCCAGATATGGAATTATGTTCACACCCTGTCTGCGAAGGAGAATCATAATTTCCGCAATCACCTTGGTGAAGACCCTAGGTGCTGTGAAGAGACCGAATGGGAGGGCCTGGAACTGAAAATGACAGTCCAACAGCACAAATCGAAGATAAGCTTGATGTGATAACCAGATCGGAATGTGGAGGTACACATCCTTGATATCCAGGGATACTAGAAATTCCCCCTCCTCCAGACCTGATATCACTGCCCTTAGGTACTCCATTTTGACCTTGAACTCCTTTAGAAAGGGGTTCAGTGATTTTAAGTTTAGAATGGGCCTGACCAAACCATCCGCTTTCGGTACCACAAAAAGGTTTGAATAGTAACCTTTGTTCTGCATGTGAGGTGGTACAATGACCTGTGCACAATGGCACAATGTCCTGTGCCTCCACCAACTTCTGGACTGCTTCTTGCAGGACAGTTCTGTCTGCCAGCAGAGCTGGCAAGCCTGATCTGAAAAATCGGTGAGGAGGAAGATTGTGAAATTCCAGCCTGTACCCCTGGGACACAATATCTTGCACCCAGGGGTCCAGGTCAGAGGACACCCAGACATGACTGAAATGTCGGAGTCTCGCTCCCACTGGCCCCACCTCCGGGGCGTGCAGTCCACCGTTATGTGGAGGACTTTGGTGTACCTGAAGCAGGTTTCTGTTCCTGGAAACCTGCAGCCACAGGTTTCTTGAACTTAGGCCGATCTTCCCAAAAGAAGGTGTTGGACGGCTTTGCCTTTCTGGGCTTGTTAGACCAAAAGGGGTGTGACGTAACTGAAGAAAAGGGTTTCTTCAGAGCAGGTGTAGCTGAGGGAAGGAAGGGTGACTTACCAGCCGTAGCCATGGAAATCCACGCATCTAACGCTTCCCCAAAGAGAGCCTGACCTGTGTAGGGTAGGGTCTCCACTCTTCTCCTGGATTCTGTGTCGGCAGACCACTGGTGCAACCACAGCCCTCGACGAGCCGATACTGACATGGAGGAAATCCCCGCAGCCATGGAACCCAGGTCCTTCATGGATTCTACCAGAAATTCTGCCGAATCCTGAATGTTACGTAAAACAATTCAACATCACATTTTTCCATAGTATCCAAATCCTCAAGTAACGTGCCTGACCACTTTACTATAGCTTTGGCAATCCAAGCACTGGCAATAGTGGGACGTAGTATTGCCCCAGAAGCCATGTACATGGATTTGAGCGTATTATCAATTTTTACTATCAGCCGGCTCTTTTAAGGCGGTAGATCCTGGGACAGGTAAAACCACCTTTTTTGAGAGTCTGGATACTGAGCATCAACAATAGGCAGGTTTTCCCATTTTTTCCTATCCTCTGCTGGGAAAGGAAACGCTACCAGAACCCTTTTAGGTATCTGGAATTTTTTATCCGGGTTTTCCCAAGCCTTTTCATATATAGCATTTAATTCCTTTGACACAGGGAAGGTTAGTGAGACTTTCTTATTTTCAGTGAAGTAAGCCTCCTCAACCTGCTCGGGTGTTGTATCAGCAATATTCAACACATCCTTAAGAGCCTCCATCATCAACTGCACCCCTTTAGCAAGTGATGCAGCCCCCCGCAACCCATCCCCGTCACCGTCTGTAGTATCAGAGTCGGTATCGGTATCATCCTGCATGATCTGTGCAAGAGCACGTTTATGTGAATATACAGCAGGGAGCCCTGATGTACCAGAACTGGGCCATACTGCCATAGAGTTCTGTAAAGCCTGAGTTGCAGATTCATTTTGTGCAACCCTATTTGAAATCTGAGAAATCATATATTTGATAGAGGATAACCACTCAGGCTCCCTTGCTGGAATCTGAGCTAAACCAGTGCAATCTTGATTACATGGAATGGGATCATCCTGAGAGGACACATCCTCTGCAGCATATGACACAGGGTCCCTGGACATTGCTTAATGGAGACCACAAACACTCCACACACACACACACACACACACACACACACACACACACACACACACACACACGGGAGGGCAGACAGAGTTTCACCCCCAAGAATGGCAAGAGAGACACAGAGACTGGAGCCAACCCACACACAGCGCTTTTAATACAAAGGGAGACCCTTTATCAGCGCTGACTGTGTACCTTAATAGGTTAAACAGTCGTTTTGCAGCCTCTCCCCCCACCCCCCTTCTACAACCCCCTGGTATCGTGATAGCTAGCTGGAGTTGCTGTGGAGGGACTTGCTCTTCACTGACAGCGCTGTGCAGGCAGGAAAATGGCGCTGAACGCTGCTGGGTCCGCTCTGAGGAGAAGCTCCGCCACCAAAATGGCGCAGTCTTCCCGCCCTTCCCAGGATTAGACTAGCCTGAGGATTGATGCTGGCTGAGATCCGGGGACCCCGACAGGCTGTGTGACCAGTGTAGGGTGTAGGTGCTGGCTCAGGGCGCCCCTCACAGCGCCGCACTATGTACCGCTGAGCCTCCTGGAGCGCGGTTAGTACTGCGCTCCTACCCTAATGCCGCCATCTTCACACTGGCCCTCTGCTTGTGAGGGGGGTCGGTGACTCAATCGCCACAATCTTCAGCTCTGTAAGGGGTGGCGGCATGCTGCTGGGGTGAGCAATCCCCTGCGGCGGAGAACCATCTGTCCCCTCTGGAGCTCAGTGTCCAGTCAGCGGAGACAGTGACTCAGACCCAGCAGGGCGGACACTGCTCCTCCCATAGTACCTCGCTGCAGGGAGGCTGTTGCCAGCAGCCTCCCTGTAAAATAATAAACTCTAAAACTAAACTTTAACTAAAGAAGCTCTGTAGAGCTCCCCTAGCTGTGACCGGCTCCTCTGGGCACATTTTCTAAACTGAGTCTAGTAGGAGGGGCATAGGGGGAGGAGCCAGTCCTCAAACTCGTAAAGTGCCAATGGCTCCTGTTGGACCAAGCTATACCCCATGGTACTAATGTGGACCCCAACATCCTTTAGTACATAAGAGAAAATGTATATTTTGTTTAAATTCTTTTGTTTAAACCAGTTTATTTAATTGCATTATTTTTATGAAGATTTTTTTTTTTTAAATCCTGCTTATTATATTAATACTGTGAGACATTGCTATGTATTAGAAACCTTGATCAACCAGGTTTTAATGGTTTCTAACATAAAAAATCCAAAGTTATTAGGCTTTGATAGAGTTATTTTACATCTTACAATAAAACCATCTTTTTACATCTTACAATAAAACTGCTTATAACTCCTGTTACATCTGAATAAATGTAGATAGACTAAACATTTTAAAACATACAAAGTACACTCAGATACATCTCAATAGGGCTGAAAGTTTGAATTGAAATAAACCTGAAGATTAAAACCATGAAGTGTTCTCTATGTATTGGCTCTTTAATGTGTTGGAGTGGTTTACCCTTTAAGATTGAGAATGTCAGTTGTGGTTTCCTCCTGTCCTATAGAATTGTTAGGGTAGGCATTTGTGGAATCTTAACTGAGGCTAGGCAGATTTACTACCTGTATTTTTGCTCTACCTGCATTCTTGCTCTCACAAGAATGCCAGCGCCAGGTAGTAAATATGCCTAGCATCAGTTAAGATTCCACAGTAGCTGACAAGACTTGCAAAGGATCTGTTGGTCTTATCCAAACCAGAAATAAAAATTGCCAAAAGTATTGCCCTATTACATTGCTATATGTGGAACGATTTTATAATCACTTAATTGTGACCTTAAGGTAATATACCTAAGCAGCAGAATATTTTGTATGAATTTTTCTGTTTTTATTAACCACTTAACGGACGATTTTTCTCATAAAAACCCTTCAGAAAATATTAAAAGATAATATTATGCATATCTGCAAAACTGATCACCTCGTCAAAAACTGGGGGACACGGTGGGGCTGCACGGTCGCATGTGATCTGACCATGCCAGCTAAGTAGTAAATGTTTGTGTACACGGTAAATATATTTTTTTACTTGATACTTTTAAGCGCTCCCCCCGTGTAATAATAGCAATATTGTTACTAATTAGTAGATAGACGGGCAGATTTATTAAGCCTGGTGAAGTGATAAAGTGGAGGGTGATAAAGTGCCCGCCAAATCACCTACTAACTAACATGTTACAGGAAGGTTTGAAAAATGACAGTTAGGAGCTGACTGGCTTGTGCTTTATCACCGTGCAATTCATCACTTCACCAGGCTTAATAAATCTGCCCCTTAATACTTCTTTGATCTGGTTCAACCTCCCACCCTCCCTATATCTCGGGTGTGTGTAAATTGACCGCATTGGTTCAGCTCACTCAAATGAAGACCACAAGCAACACAAATGTGGAATAATACCAGGAAGATTTCATTATAATAGGCTTTTTTTTTTTTTTTTAAAGAATTCACAGCACGGTGCCTGTAATCACAGCATAATAATAATACTTTAAAAAAATTTTGGTTTAAACCAGCCAACCCTGGTCAGTGTCAAAATAATTCCAGAGAAACAGAGCCACATGCTGGATTTCTGGAATGTCTGAATGCCACTTATAGCAGCCATAGGCCAACAGCAGGAGGAGATATAAGAAATGTATAAACATCTAAACAACATAAGTAAAGCATAGAGGGAGAAAAGGACAAATAGCTGTAGTGATCTATTAAAGATTCAGAACCCTTCCATTTCAAAGACATTTGTAATGCACATACTGTACATCTTATTTATCTATATATATCATGTAGCAGATTTGATCCTTTTCTAAATGCAGTTTAGAAAATGTATGTAGACATATGATTGGCTATTTAATACGGCATATTTTTGCTGTGCACCACTTTCCATAATTATCTTCCAATATATACAGTATCTAAGGAAGGACACTGCTACATTACTAAGATGGATGGCAGAGGCACTCCTTCATTAACCTTGTGTAAAAGTCAATTCACAATACAGATTCCTTTACTAGAAGACTACTGCCATAACTTGGATGGCATATGTACTCCTTCATTAATCTTGTGTAAAAGTCAATCTACAATGTGGATAGTGACATTTAAATTAAGATGTGAAATTGCAAAACTGAATACGTTAAAAAAAAAAAAATATTTATAAAAAAATACTTTTAAACACAAATGTATATGTATTTATATGGATTTCTTATATACAGAAATCCATACCAAATATTATTCAACATCGCCTAAGACTCTTTTGTTTTATAATCAAATGTTTAGAAATAGATGTTTTAGAGGAGGTCATGTAAAACGAAACATCTTACCTTTCACTTCATGGATGATGGTAATAATTTCCTGAGTAAACTCACTGTTTGGAGCATTAATCCCACTTTGCTTTGAAAACTCAAGGTGTTCAAACACTGGGCGAAAATCCTCCTTTCCACCTATGGCTACTAAATCCTGAGACATCTGTCTATCATTGGAAGTTGCACTGTTCCTGAAATGGTGAGAGTAGGTATCTCTTTTATTATAAAACAAATTTTGCACCCCAAAAATAGCTCAATTAATTTCAGTAAAAAATTAGGCATCATCATCTTCTACTTTTATAGGATCTGTGTAGTTGCCACTACTCCTAAATTTCCATTTCAGTCTCTGATATTTTTTTATCATTAAAAATATCCCCTTGTTTCTGTTTTGCAACTTAAAAGGGGTAAAACATATCCAGATATGGCATTCAAGTAGGCTCCTCAATTACCCCGAAGGGATTTGCAACACCTTTCGTACTTCGTGTACAGCTTTATGTCCAGTTGGCAAATAATACCTTGAATTGTAAAATGGAATCGTTTTCAGTGGTAACCTGAATTAGAAAATATAAATGCCTCTTAAATCTACTTTAAAAGAACGTGGAATGCTTATATTTAGAGAAACTTGAAGTCATCTAGAGTGTCTCTATCTTGTCTCTTTGTAGGGTTGTTTACATTGTACAGAGGTCCAGAATCTAGCCACCGTAACTTCAGATAATATTTTATGGCACCCATAAAATGGGTACCCAGATGTTGGGCCTTCTACTAATATAAGGAACTTAATAAATGAAAGCACTACTTTTTATGAATGGTTACTTGAGAGGGTTAATGTATGTAATTATAATCCGTGACTAGCTGCAACAAATGTGTCAACCACAAGTGACAGCCTTAAAAGGAAAATAGAGAGGCAAAACATCCTCCCAAAGACTGCACATAATATGTTCCTCTTGCCTCTGTATTAGTTCATTATATCACATTCTGTAATTAGTATTCTACTTCAATAACTTTGCAGAGAAAAAAAAATCCTAAATAGAATGTCTGATTAATGTGTGCTGGGACAAAAGAAGTGGTAAAACAAATTAGCATACTCACATACCTTATTTTAGTGATGTGATAGTGAAGTAGGGTAATGTAATTAAAGGGTAATGTAATAGTCCAAAAAAAAAAAATGTTTTAATTCTTCGGGGCTCAATCTACTATTAAAGATCTGTCCGTGATTAAACCCACCACCATTGCAGCATTTTCATGTTTATCTTATGAAATGGTTTTGCAACAATATTATTATTATTATCCTTTATTTATATGGCGCCACAAGGGTTCCGCAGCGCCCGATTACAGAGTACATATGCACATAATCAAAACAGAAAAACAGTGACTTACAGTTGAAGACAATATAGGACAAGTACAGGGTAACTAAGCATAACTACACCAGTAAATGACAGAGATAAGTTCCAGGTGGCCAAAAAACTGCGTGATTTGGGCAGTTGAGGATTATTAAAGTAAGAAAAGGATAAGCACATGAGGGAAGAGGGCCCTACTCGTGAGAGCTTACATTCTAAGGGGAGGGGTAGACAGACAGGGGTGACACAGATGGGGTACATAGAGAGCGTGGAACAGAGGGTTAGGATGAGATTTGGCTGGGTTTGGTAAAGAAATGGGTCTTAAGAGCCCGTTTGAAGTTTTGTAGAGAGGTGGAGAGTCTGAGGGGGAGAGGTAAAGAATTCCAGAGGAAGGGAGCAGCACGTGAAAAATCTTGGAGATAGGAGTGGGAGGAAGTAATCAGAAGACAGGAGAGCCGGCGTGCATTAGCAGAGCCAAGAGGACGGGTGGGAGAGTAAAGGGAGATAAGGTCAGAGATGTAAATGGGAGAGGAGTGGGTGAGTGCTTTGTAAGTGAGTGTGAGAAGTTTGAATTGGATTCTGAAAGGGAGGGGAAGCCAGTGAAGAGCTTGTAGGAGAGGGAGGTGGACGTAGTGCGTTTGGTGAGGAAGATAAGCCAGGCAGCAGCATTGAGGATAGATTGGAGTGGAGAGAGATAATTGTCAGGGAGGCCAGTTAGGAGGAGATTACAGTAGTCCAGTCTGGAAATAATCAGTGAGTGAATAATGATCTTAGTGGCATCCTGGGTGAGAAAAGGTCTGATCCTGGAAATGTTTTTGGATGAAAATGACAGGTTTGTGTGAGGTGCTGAATGTGTGGTTTGAAGGAGAAGGAGGAGTCAAGGATTACACCAAGACAGCGTACTTGGGGGCTAGAGGAGATAGTCGTGCCATCAATGGATAATGAGATTGTGGGAGGTGAGGTTGTGTGGGAGGGTGGGAAGATGATCAGCTCAGTCTTAGACATGTTGAGTTTAAGAAAGCGCTGGGACATCCAGGAAGAGATAGCAGATAGACAGTTAGAGGTACGAGTGAGGAGATCCGTGGAGAGATCAGGGGAGGAGAGGTAGATTTAAGTGTCATCAGCATAGAGGTGATACTGGAAGTTAAAAGAACTAATGAGTTCACCTAAAGAGGACATATAGAGAGCGAAAAGGAGAGGACCAGGAACAGAACTTTGGGGGACACCAACAGTTAGTGGAAGTGGGGGCGAGGTAGCATCATGAGAGGAGACAGAGAAGGAACGATCAGAGAGGTAGGAGGACAGGAGAGGACAGTATCGCGTAGACCAAGAGAATGAAGGATTTGCAGAAGGAGAGGGTGGTCCACAGTGTCAAAAGCAGCAGAGAGGTCAAGAAGAATAAGCAGAGAGTAGTGGCCCTTAGATTTGGCTGCATGGAGGTCATTGCAGACTTTTGTGATGACCTGTATGTCTTTTTTTGTTGTTATAATGTATGTACATTAAGCATTGTGACTTTCTTTGTCATATTAATAAACTTGTGTTCTTAAAAAAATCATGTGCTTGCTGTTTTTTATATAAATCTATATTAAAAAGGCAAATAATTGGCTTGTTAACAGTAATGGATTAAAGAAGGTTGAGATTTTATGTTGAGATTGGTCAGGGAGTAACTGAATACCTCCACTAAGTGTCAGCTTTGGAACCAAATCTTAGTGGTGGCAGAACTGGTTAGATATTAAGGAGTGTGAAATATCACTTTTGGGGGATTTAATAATTTGTAAACAAAGTTTTCTTTTACACCCCTGTCAGACTTTCTTAAGGTGACTTTTGTTATGAAAAGTGGTAAAATGCAGAAAGTTGTTGCAGGACAATATAAAATAGGAAAACAAGACTAATTTATTAAAATGTTTGTATGAATACCTTGTTGGTATTGTTAAATAGTTCACTATGCCAACTGCCAGTTATTGAAAATTTTCATGGGATTAAAAGAAAATACCTTTTTTGCATGTCATCACCCAGCCTCTGCTTTCCTTCATAATGCTTCTGGCCTTCAACTGCTTCTGGCTTTGATGGAATTTCTTTATAGGTATTCCAGTGTTCATGGGGCAACCTAGAAAACAAGGGGCAGGGACAATGACTTCTGAAACTTTAAGGAACTTGTAAAATAAAGCACTGCCTAACATAGTGGGTTGGGAAGGCGTAGAGATATTAGGAAGGCTGTATAATAGTAGCATCATCAGGAGTTTGAGAGCCATTATGTTACATAGCTACAAAAGCAGAGGCGGTGGTAAGGCAGGAGAATGGCAAACAAAAATAACTTTGTTTAACCATTTGAGAATTGATAGAGAAATTATTATATAAGGGAACAACATGGCATCTCAACATTAAAATTTCATGATATGCTTTAAAACAAATATATAAAGTTTACAAAAATGAGTATGGTGTATAGCATGGAAGCATCCCCTTACCTTTTCGGCAATTCTTTTGCTCTTTCAGGTCATAAACAGGATCCAAATTGTTGCTGTAAATCTACATAGCAATATATGAAGCCACCCAATCATCAAATACTATATTATGCTTTTCCTCTTGAAATATACATTTCAGTAGTTAGGTTAGATTACTTTGTGCTACCAAAAATGTGTGAGGCGAGAAAAATTTCATGCGACTTTCCATACAAGGGCTGTTTTTAGAAAGCAGCTGACTTCGTCATCATCAAGTAGATGAATCTAACTGCAAAGTTGACCTCTTGTAACATTTTCATCATAAACTTCTTTAAAATTCCTTTGTTATTTTTATACAATATTCTAACTTGCTTAGCAGTTGATTTTCTGTATCCTCTCCAATTTAACAGATGGACTTCCATATTAACAGGGAAGTTATTATTATCAAAACTGAAGCCAAACATCGACTTAACTGATCCAACATAATTATTCGGTGACACACCCAAAGGCAAGAAACACTCCTTGTCCAATCCTGCTGTCTCTCCATACACATTCATATTACAGGCTCCTCCCACTTGTGTTGTCTTATTCTTTTAAACTGTGTTCTGTGAAGGACTGTATAGCAGACCTGCTGACATCCAAAATACTCACGACTAATAACTGCTAGATAGGAGGAAACCATCTTGTAGTTAATGAAGTAAATTTTAAACAAATGCAGGGGCTTCAAACTTAAATTTCTTTGTCTAAAACACGGTTTGTGCTTGTCACGCAGAATCGGATTTGACATGGCTAAGAATAAACAACATAATTAACTTTGATGACTGTAAAGAAATTAGAATTCTGTTTTTCAAATAATATGTCCATGGCATTTGCAGCACATCACTAGTTTCCACATAACAGTGACTATTTTGATTGACAGAGGCAACAATTTCTGTTCCAGTAACGTCGGTCACATGGAAAGTTTTGTAAAATTTCCCCTTGCTTTCTTTGGGGAGTAAAAACATTTATTCAATCATCAAAATCATCTAATTAGTTTCCACAGATTAATTGGAGTGTTTAGTCACTGGGCGCATTAACGATTACCAAGGATGATTTCTGCGAAAAATATTAGGCTTGGAAGAACAGTGTTCATATGATCCGTACGTCTGTCACGTATGATGGGAGCATGACCTTTTAAGCAAATATTATGATGATCCGGTTTCAGTTCCTTTTTTTTACTGGTAGGACTTTCATTTTTTTTATTTTCAACTTTTTGCAATGTGGTTATTTTTGTGTTCATGCACAACCCTACAATGATCAAATATCTATGAACAGCAACTACTTTGCTTCTCCAATTCCACAAATACTGAATTTTATTCCACATGTGAACAATTCTGGGCCGTTCAAACACACTTCAGAATCTGTGACTTTTCTCCCGCTTCCACAGATGAAAGAAGCATGAACATTTACCTCTGCCTCACAGAACCCCCCAAAAATATATATTCAAGAAAAATATTAAGTAAACACAATACCTATAATTATCTGTCGGATTCTTCAAAGCCAAATTAACCGTGATAGTTTCCTTTTCAGGACTGATCTTCGATTGGACTTTTTGGTTTGGAGATTTGGGGCTTTGGTTTCTCAGGTGACGTGGAGAACGCGGTTCCTTCTGGAAGTCATCTTCTTTCCTTCCTCGTTCTTTGTGCTTATGATTTGGGTGCCTCATATCAAAATCATTTTTGAAACTGGCCCTATCGTGACCCTTTCTTTCACTGTATTTAGTGGATGGCTCGCTTGAACGTTCAGAGTATTTTTCCCTTTCTTTGCTTTTTATATCTAGTAATTTGCTTTGATGGGAAGTTCTGGTAGGAATGTTTTTTCTTTCTTCATGCCAGCTGCGTTTCTCACTGCGGTCACTTGACAAAATCGGCTCAGCTTTTACATAGGATGGGGACCTGTGGCTATAGTCATATTCTATTTTTGTAAATTCTCCAGACGGTGTCTGGTACACAATAGGGCTAGGAGCTCTCAAATCCGTGTCCTGTGACCATTTCTTGTCAGGGTATGATTTTAATGACTGGTCATCCTTCCAAGTCTTGTCAGGGTATGGTTTTAATGAATTGTCATCCTTCCAAGTCTTGTCAGGGTATGGTGTTAATAAATGGTCATCCTTCCAAGTCTTGTCAGGGTATGGTGTTAATGAATGGTCATCCTTCCAAGTCTTGTCAGGGTATGGTGTTAATGAATGGTCATCCTTCCAAGTCTTGTCAGGGTATGGTGTTAATGAATGGTCATCCTTCCAAGTCTTGTCAGGGTATGGTGTTAATGAAGGGTCATCCTTCCAAGTCTTGTCAGGGTATGGTGTTAATGAAGGGTCATCCTTCCAAGTCTTGTCAGGGTATGGTTTTAATGAATGGTCATCCTTCCAAGTCTTGTCAGGGTATGGTTTTAATGAATGGTCATCCTTCCAAGTCTTGTCAGGGTATGGTGTTAATGAATCATCCTTCCAGTGTGAGTTTCTCAGCGATGGCCGACAATCAAGTCTCTCTGTTTCTCTAGTTCTCTTAGGATGTTGCTCCTGTTCTTGGAGATCACGATCCTCAGGATGCCTGTTGATGTAAATCAAAATTACAATTGTATTTGGAAATAATGTGAGCCATTCACAAATTCAACATAATATCTGCATTACTTTACAAGACTAGACTGAATTAGTAACATGCATTTTCAACATGAACAAAAATATCTATAAAAAACAAATCGAGGCGTAGCTATACCTAATGGAGCCCCATATCAAACTTTCAGGCCTAAACTAGCCCTCTTCCCTTTCTCCACACCGGAATACTTTGTGCAGGTTGGGCTACCCTCCTGAGCCCCGTGGCTTCTTCTTCTTTAGAAGGGTCCTGCTGCAGACGCATCTGCTGTCAGTTTTCAGGGTGACTTCTTCTCCCTATCCTCAGGGATGCTGATGCAGTGAGTACAGAGGGATGGAGCTGGCCAGCACACGGACAGAAAAGGTTTTGCAGTGAGGACATAGATACAGAGCTGGCCAGGTCATGGACAGCAGATGTGCCTGCAGCAGCACAATACTAAAAAAATTAGAAGTATCAGACTCAAGAGGTGAGTGCATCTCAGTCAGTGCGGATGCAAGCGTGAATGGATGCAGGGGGAGTGCCTGGCGCCAGCAATCGCACCCCCTGCACATACTATACCTACGGAAACAAACATGTTTACAAAAACATTAAATACAAGCCTCTACCTTTTCTGAAATGAGTTGCGATCGACAAACTCTTTGGATCTTCTTCTGGGTGGAGGCAAATAACGTTGTGTGTGATCTTGATGCTTCCACTGATTTTCAGATTCATGCCAGTCCCTATCATGTTCTCTATGGTATGGACTGTGAAAATTGTCCTCTCGCCTGGTTGATTTAAAACCATTTGCATCATTATGTGCATTCCTTACGTGATTTCTATGGTTATAAACATTTCTGTTGTGGTCTCTGTGAGGAGGATCTTCAGGATACTTTGCTGGGAATCTCCTACTGCCATCTCCTCGCCTTTCTGGTGAGTGTGTTCTCTTCGAACGATTGGATGCGTCAAAGGGAGACTTTCTTAAATCTGAAGCAAATGAATCAAGTTCATGTGATTTATCATTTAAGCGATTATATGGAGCGGTTTTAGAATTGTTTTGTCCATGTCTGTCTTCTTCCCAGTGTATTGGTCTTCTTGGATCTCTATGGAATCCATCATGATCTGGGTAATTATCTTGGACGCGTCTATGTCTCTTGTGCTCTGGACTTCTGTATGGCAGCGGTCTATAAATAAATAAAAAATACAATTGGACACCTTCTGTATGTACCATAAGCACGAATGTACGTCGCAATCGCTGTATGATTGTTTTTGTGGCATGAATAATATTTTGTTAGAATATGCGATAGCTATATAGCCTGAATCTGCGAATGGAGTAACTGCAATCCATCTCTTAGGCTTTCACATAGCATAAAATAGCAATATAAAAATAATTAACAGAATAACAAAAAAGCAAATCGTGTAAAAAATACATATTTTCCAAAAACTCTGAATAACAGATGGATCATATATATATATATAATAAGAATTTACTCACCGGTAATTCTATTTCTCGTAGTCCGTAGTGGATGCTGGGGACTCAGTCAGGACCATGGGAATAGCGGCTCCGCACGAGACAGGGCACAAAATTTAAAAGTTTGACCACTAGGTGGTGTGTACTGGCTCCTCCCCCTATGACCCTCCTCCAAGCCTCAGTTAGGATACTGTGCCCGGACGAGCGTACACAATAAGGAAGGATTTTGAATCCCGGGTAAGACTCATACCAGCCACACCAATCACACCGTACAACTTGTGATCTGAACCCAGTTAACAGTATGATAACGTAGGAGCCTCTGAAAAGATGGCTCACAACAATAAACAACCCGATTTTTTTGTAACAATAACTATGTACAAGTATTGCAGACAATCCGCACTTGGGATGGGCGCCCAGCATCCACTACGGACTACGAGAAATAGAATTACCGGTGAGTAAATTCTTATTTTCTCTGACGTCCTAGTGGATGCTGGGGACTCCGTCAGGACCATGGGGATTATACCAAAGCTCCCAAACGGGCGGGAGAGTGCGGATGACTCTGCAGCACCGAATGAGAGAACTCCAGGTCCTCCTTAGCCAGGGTATCAAATTTGTAGAATTTTACAAACGTGTTCTCCCCTGACCACGTAGCTGCTCGGCAGAGTTGTAATGCCGAGACCCCTCGGGCAGCCGCCCAAGATGAGCCCACCTTCCTTGTGGAGTGGGCATTGACAGATTTAGGCTGTGGCAGGCCTGCCACAGAATGTGCCAGTTGAATTGTGCTACAAATCCAACGAGCAATCGTCTGCTTAGAAGCAGGAGCACCCAGCTTGTTGGGTTCATACAGTATAAACAGCGAGTCAGATTTTCTGACTCCAGCCGTCCTTGAAATATATATTTTCAATGCTCTGACAACGTCCAGCAACTTGGAATCCTCCAAATCGCTAGTAGCCGCAGGCACCACAATAGGCTGGTTCAGGTGAAACGCTGATACCACCTTAGGCAGAAAATGAGGACGCGTCCTCAATTCTGCCCTGTCCGAATGGAAAATCAGATATGGGCTTTTATACGATAAAGCCGCCAATTCCGACACTCTCCTGGCTGAAACCAGGGCCTTTCACAAAAGTCTGGACTTCAGGAACTGAAGCCAATTCTTTCTGGAAGAAAATCGACAGGGCCGAAATTTGAACCTTAATGGACCCTAATTTGAGGCCCATAGATAATCCTGTTTGCAGGAAATGTAGGAATCGACCCAGTTGAAATTCCTCTGTCGGGGACTTCCTGGCCTCACACCATGCAACATATTTTCTCCAAATGCGGTGATAATGTTGTGCAGTCACCTCCTTCCTGGCTTTGACCAGGGTAGGGATGACCTCTTCCGGAATGCCTTTTTCCCTTAGGATCCGGCGTTCAACCGCCATGCCGTCAAACGCAGCCGCGGTAAGTCTTGGAATAGACACGGTCCCTGCTGAAGCAGATCCCTTCTTAGAGGTAGAGGCCACGGATCTTCCGTGAGCATCTCCTGAAGTTCCGGGTACCAAGTCCTTCTTGGCCAGTCCGGAGCCACTAGTATCGTTCTTACTCCCCTTTGCCGTATAATTCTCAGTACCTTGGGTATGAGAGGCAGAGGAGGGAACACATACACTGACTGGTACACCCATGGTGTTACCAGAGCGTCCACAGCTATTGCCTGAGGGTCTCTTGACCTGGCGCAATACCTGTCCAGTTTTCTGTTGAGGCGGGACGCCATCATGTCCACCATTGGTCTTTCCCAATGGACTACAATCATGTGGAAGACTTCTGGATGAAGTCCCCACTCTCCCGGGTGAAGATCGTGTCTGCTGAGGAAGTCTGCTTCCCAGTTGTCCACTCCCGGGATGAACACTGCTGACAGTGCTATCACATGATTTTCCGCCCAGCGAAGAATCCTTGCAGCTTCTGCCATTGCCCTCCTGCTTCTTGTGCCGCCCTGTCTGTTTACGTGGGCGACTGCCGTGATGTTGTCCGACTGGATCAACACCGGCTGACCCTGAAGCAGAGGTTTTGCCAGGCTTAGAGCATTGTAGATTGCTCTTAGTTCCAGTATATTTATGTGAAGAGACGTTTCCAGGCTTGACCACACGCCCTGGAAGTTTCTTCCTTGTGTGACCGCTCCCCAGCCTCTCAGGCTGGCATCCGTGGTCACTAGGACCCAGTTCTGTATGCCGAATCTGCGGCCCTCTAACAGATGAGCACTCTGCAACCACCATAGCAGAGAGACCCTTGTCCTTGTCGACAATTTTATCCGCTGATGCATCTGCAGATGCGATCCGGACCATTTGTCTAGCAGATCCCACTGAAAAATTCGTGCATGGAATCTGCCGAATGGAATCGCTTCGTAAGAAGCCACCATTTTTCCCAGGACTCTTGTGCATTGATGCACAGACACTGTCCCTGGTTTTAGGAGGTTCCTGACGAGTTCGGATAACTCCCTGGCTTTCTCCTCCGGAAGAAATACCTTTTTCTGAACAGTGTCCAGAATCATCCCTAGGAACAGCAGACGTGTCGTCGGGATCAGTTGGGATTTTGGAAAATTCAGAATCCACCCGTGCTGTTGGAGCACTACTTGAGTTAGTGCTACTCCGACCTCCAGCTGTTCTCTGGATCTTGCCCTTATCAGGAGATCGTCCAAGTAAGGGATAATTAATACGCCTTCTCTTCGAAGAAGGATCATCATTTCGGCCATTACCTTGATAAAGACCCTGGGTGCCGTGGACAATCCAAACGGCAGCGTCTGAAACTGATTATGACAGTTTTGCACCACGAACCTGAGGTACCCTTGGTGTGAAGGGCAAATTGGGACATGAAGGTAAGCATCCTTGATGTCCAAGGACACCATAAAATCCCCTTCTTCCAGATTCGCTATCACTGCTCTGAGTGACTCCATCTTGAACTTGAATTTTTGTATGTACAGGTTCAGAGATTTCAGATTTAGAATAGGTCTTACCGAGCCGTCCGGCTTCGGTACCACAAATAGCGTGGAGTAATACCCCTTTCCCTGTTGTAGAAGGGGTACCTTGATTATCACCTGCTGAGAATACAGCTTGTGAATGGCTTCCAATACCGTCGCCCTGTCTGAGGGAGACGTTGGCAAAGCAGATTTTACGAACCGGCGAGGGGGAGACTTCTCGAATTCCAACCTGTAACCCTGAGATACTACCTGCAGGATCCAGGGGTCCACCTGCGAGTGAGCCCACTGTGCGCTGAAATTCTTGAGGCGACCACCCACCGCCCCTGAGTCCGCTTGTAAGGTCCCAGCGTCATGCTGAGGCCTTTGCAGAAGCCGGGGAGGACTTCTGCTCCTGGGAAGGAGCTGCTTGCTGCAGTCTCTTACCCTTTCCTTTGCCTCGGGGCAAATATGAATGTCCTTTTGCTCGCTTGTTCTTATAGGAACGAAAGGACTGCGGCTGAAAAGACTGCGTCTTTTTCTGCTGGGAGGGGACTTGAGGTAAAAAGGTGGACTTCCCGGCTGTTGCCGTGGCTACCAAATCCGATAGACCAACCCCAAATAATTCCTCCCCTTTATACGGCAATACTTCCATATGCCGTTTGGAATCCGCATCGCCTGACCACTGTCGTGTCCATAGACTTCTTCTGGCAGATATGGACATCGCACTTACTCTTGATGCCAGAGTGCAGATATCCCTCTGTGCATCTCGCATATAAAGGAATGCATCCTTTAATTGCTCTATAGTCAATAAAATACTGTCCCTATCCAGGGTATCAATATTTTCAGTCAGGGAATCCGACCAAGCCACCCCAGCACTGCACATCCAGGCTGAGGCGATTGCTGGTCGCAGTATAACACCAGTATGTGTGTATATACTTTTTAGAGTATTTTCCAGCCTCCTATCAGCTGGATCCTTGAGGGCGGCCGTATCAGGAGACGGTAACGCCACTTGTTTGGATAAACGTGTGAGCGCCTTGTCCACCCTAGGGGGTTTCCCAGCGCGCCCTAACCTCTGGCGGGAAAGGGTATAACGCCAATAACTTCTTTGAAATTAGCAGTTTTTTATCAGGGGTAACCCACGCTTCATCACACACGTCATTCAATTCCTCTGATTCAGGAAAAACTACAGGTAGTTTTTTCAGACCCCACATAATACCCCTTTTTGTGGTACTTGCAGTATCAGAGATATGCAAAGCCTCCTTCATTGCCGTGATCATATAACGTGTGGCCCTACTGGAAAATACGTTCGTTTCTTCACCGTCGACACTAGATTCGGTGTCCGTGTCTGGGTCTGTGTCGACCGACTGAGGCAAAGGGCGTTTTACAGCCCCTGACGGTGTTTGAGACGCCTGTACAGGTACTAACTGGTTTGCCGGTCGTCTCATGTCGTCAACCGACTTTTGCAGCGTGCTGACATTATCACGTAATTCCATAAACAAAGCCATCCATTCCGGTGTCGACTCCCTAGGGTGTGACATCACCATTACCGGCAATTGCTCCGCCTCCACACCAACATCGTCCTCATACATGTCGACACACACGTACCGACACACAGCAGACACACAGGGAATGCTCTGATAGAAGACAGGACCCCACTAGCCCTTTGGGGAGACAGAGGGAGAGTTTGCCAGCACACACCAAAGCGCTATAATTATATAGGAACAACCTTATATAAGTGTTGTTTCCTTATAGCTGCTTAAATATATATAATATCGCCAAAAAATGCCCCCCCTCTCTGTTTTTTACCCTGTTTCTGTAGTGCAGTGCAGGGGAGAGCCTGGGAGCCTTCCTAGCAGCGGAGCTGTGTAGGAAAATGGCGCTGTGTGCTGAGGAGATAGGCCCCGCCCCCTATTCTGGCGGGCTCTTCTCCCGGTTTTTCTGAGACCTGGCAGGGGTGAAATACATCCATATAGCCTCAAGGACTATATGTGATGTATTCTTTTTAGCCAGAAAGGTATTAACATTGCTGCCCAGGGCGCCCCCCCCAGCGCCCTGCACCCTCAGTGACCGCCGGTGTGAAGTGTGCCTGAGCGCAATGGCGCACAGCTGCAGTGCTGTGCGCTACCTCATGAAGACTGAAAAGCCTTCAGCCGCCGGTTTCTGGACCTCTTCTTACTTCGGCATCTGCAAGGGGGTCGGCGGCGCGGCTCCGGTGACCCATCCAGGCTGTACCTGTGATCGTCCCTCTGGAGCTAGTGTCCAGTAGCCTAAGAAGCAAATCCATCCTGCACGCAGGTGAGTTCACTTCTTCTCCCCTAGGTCCCTCGTTGCAGTGAGCCTGTTGCCAGCAGGACTCACTGAAAATAATAAAACTATCAAAACTTTTACTCTAAGCAGCTCTTTATGAGAGCCACCTAGATTGCACCCTTCTCGGCCGGGCACAAAAATCTAACTGAGGCTTGGAGGAGGGTCATAGGGGGAGGAGCCAGTACACACCACCTAGTGGTCAAACTTTTACATTTTGTGCCCTGTCTCCTGCGGAGCCGCTATTCCCATGGTCCTGACGGAGTCCCCAGCATCCACTAGGACGTCAGAGAAAATATAAATTATGTATTTGTTGAAAAATAAATCCACCCAGTATCTTGTCTCATTCACTTACGTAAGGGAAATAGTGAATTTTGTGCAGGAAGTTCAGCTTTCCTACAGCATATGACATCATTCTGGAATTGAGGAATGAAGGGTGCACTCTCAGGTCGGAGTAACTGGCTAGTCATGTGTACAACTGGGTGGGCGCACGGAAAGGGGGGTGGTTAGTGCAGGGAGTCTGAATGCGAATAGCAGAAAATGACTGCGTGATGGGTACTGCAATTTGTGGGTTTTATTACAGGAGAACATACTGTACTTTTTAACAAAGCCGTGATAAAAACTCAATGTAAGGAAACATTCCAATAACCCTAGAACACAGATCCTATTCCATCTATAATCTCTGCGGTCGCTTGTCATGATATATTATACTGTTATGGTGTACAGTATGAGAAAAGAGGGAACATTTTTGGCTTCCAGCACATGACTACTGACGATCAGCAATGGCTGAGTAGGCAGAATTTACTTTTTCGGCTAAATTGTTGACATCAGGCTATTACATTTACACCTATACTGTATATTTACCTGGGTTTCCACCTGGGTGACCTTGACCGGGATTTTGCCATAGTTTATTCTGTGACCTAAAAAGTAACAGGCAAACCTTAATGATTAATTCATTAATTTAAGGCCAGCTAAATGGCCTTTCACTCTATTACACACAACTCTCATAATTTCTGTGCAAAACAGGTTAAAATTTCTTGATGAACTGGTGTTCGGAACATATTATGATTAAGTACGTGTAGTAATAATAATAATAATAATAATAATAATAATAATAATAATATGGTTTTACCAAACTTTGTGGGTTTACAGTAATCTTCTATGGTTTGTGGATCATCACTTATTCCGCAGTGCAGGTGCATACACATGGTGCGATGTAACCTTACGATTTTGACTATATAGGGGGTATTAAATTCTTGTCGGAAACTGCGGTCGGATTTCCCCGCTCATTGAATACTCAGATGTCGGATCCTTTCCGTTGGAAAGGATCCAACATCTATTGAATACACCTCATAGTCAAAATCGTAAGGAAAGTTAGTGCAAATTGCACCGTGTGTACACAGCTTGCGATACCGATGTGCACGGCCGTGGGGTTGGTATCGCTAGAAAAGATAGACTATATTGTGCACAATCTAGTACATATTATATTCAAAACTAGCACAAAAATCTCACATAGCCAAAACCTCAATTAAAGATAGTCAGTATTGGTGGTTCTGGGCTCCGGGAAGTTCAAGGGAAATCGCAAAAGTCACACTTGGAGACTGTGTGCTGTACATGCTACAAATGCCCACTGATCACACTGTCCTGCATGAAGGAGCTTGTGCAGGTGATACAGTGTTTCCTCACTGGTGTGCAGCATCAGTGATCTGTGCATGCCATAGGTAATGTATTTGAATGTTACACATCATATTTGTGTCTTCTTACTTCTATTGACAATTTCAGATCAAGCGTCCAAGCTGCCCAGATGAATTGAGAATAGTTCACTTCCTTCACCCAAATGCTGCGCAACGTATCATTCTTCAGGTTCACAATGTCAGACGTTTTGGGAACACGATAACCACATGGGCCTTACTGTTTTCTAGCACGGCCTATGTAAAAGAGCAGAAATAGTTATTTAAATTCAAAACATGGTTTTTACAGAAAAACTATCTATACAAAACACATACATATTTATTAAAAAGTACCATTCCCTATTTACACACTAGTGCAAGGATTCTCAAACTTGGTCCTAGGGACCCAAACAGGTCATGTTTTCCAGGTCACCCAGCAGGTGCACAGATGTACTCAATGATCACTGACAAAATTTTAAAAGACCCACAGGAGGAGCCAATTAATCACTTGTGATTTTGTGAGGAGACCTGGAAAACAGGAACTGTTGGGGATCCTGAGGACTGAGAGGCAGATTTATTAAGCTTGGTGAAGTGATAAACTGTAAGGTGATAAAGGACCAGCCAATCAGATCCTTACTGACATTTTTCAAACACAGCCTGTGATATGGCAGTTAGGAGCTGATTGGCTGGTCCTTTATCACCTTCCACGTTACCACTTCACCGAGCTTAATAAATCTGACCCTGAGTTTGGGAACCTACGGACTAGTGTATAAGCTCTGCCTACCCTGCACAGTGAACACAAGCATTATCATTTCATTGTGCTATGCAAGCGTCTGCCAAATTGGAGAAGTTTTTACTATTTGTTTTCTTAAGGCACAACATATGTTCTGCTTTCACACAGGATTGACAGTATGATCTGAAGATTAATACTGCTGTTTATTTATATAATGCTACATTAAGAAAAGATATAGAAAAAATATTTCAACATTCACACATGTCCCTTCAGAACTGGAGTTTAAGCCAATATGATATACCACATATCATTAGGGTACAAATACAGCATTGAAACCATGTTTTTGTCAGGAATATAAAAAAAAAAGCTTTCCTTGGCTTAAACACTTTTTTTGGGGGAAAAGGGTGCTTTAAACCAGTTTTTTTTTTGCATTAATGTTTTAATGAAGAAAGAAATTCAGTTATGTATATGAAACCTTGATCAACCATGTTAAATGCTTTCCAACATTAAAAAGGTTGTTAGGCCTTGATTTGATTTATTTTACATCTTTCATTAAAACCATTTTTCTTATGTGTCCACTAGGGGGCACAGGAGGTGCTTCTACGCTGGGTATTGGTGGTGTGGAGAGAGCAGGCACCAAAGAGTTAAATGAATCTTCAAGCATGACTCAGTCCCCCTTACCCTATACCCCGCCCCTCCGACCTGGGCCTGCCAGTTTTTGTCTTTGGTGCTAGCAGGAGCGGAACAGTTAAAAGTGGGGCTGGTGTTCAGCCCTAAAGTTTTTTTCCCCACTGAGCATCGGTATAGGCAGCCAGGGGAGGCACATACATCAGCTCCAACACCCGGTGGCGGCAGCCACGGGGAATCTCGGGGGGAGAGCACACACTTCTGGGAGACCCCACAACCGTAAACGGCTTATTGTTACCAGGGAACATAGCAGCAATACTCCCCACTGCGGAGAGACAGCGGGGCGGCAGGTGTGGTGGGGGTAAAGGGTACTGTGCAACGCCACTAGACCATCAGGGCATATGCTACAGGCCGTTGCAGGTCCTTGGGGGTTAAATTAGAACCTTAGGGAGAGTGGGTCAGGCTTGTAGCCCCTCCCCCGTCCCCGAGGCTCACTTGGAGCCTGAGATAACTGCCTGCCTCAGGGTGAACACGCCTCCCTCTTGTTCTCCGCCTTTTTAAGGCTAAGTAGACATTTTTTTTTTTTTTTAACACATGCTGTTGCTGCTTTGGTTTGGCAGAGAGGGATGCTCAGGGCTTTCTCTCTCCTGTACCTTGCTCCCAGAGCCTGGTCTTTTGCTAGACTCCTGCCTGCTTTACATGGCTGGACAGTTGAGTATGATTGCCCACTTCTTTTAGTGCTTTGAGAGTTATGTGTGCTTGTGGATTGTGCATGTGAATTTTTTCTTTTGCCACTCATAATATTTGAACAAACCTTGGAAAAAGGTGTAAAAATCTGAGGTGTTACTGCACTATCTGGTGTTGTTATAAGTTACCACACTGCTTGCAATTTGGGGTAGCTGTAATCTCTGGCACTACAATTGCTTCACTCTCAGCTGGGTCTCAGTTTGTGAAGTTTTTTTTTGTGGGGAAATATGCCTCCTAAAGTCAGAGTTGACAATGAGGTAACGTTACCTGTGCCACGCACTCTCAGAGTTTGTTGCAACATTCACTCCTCACAGGATCCGGACAAGGATAGCATGATCTCCCGATGTTTTACGGTTCCAAGGCGAGAGTCGCCAACAGTGGCACAGGTGCCTGAAAAACCAGCTTGGGCTTCTGCATTGACGCAGGTGATGTCACCAACAGTGGCACAAGTACCAGAAAAACCAGCTTGGGCTTCTGCACGGACGCAGGTGATATCCCAATTAGTGGATCCGTCAACAAGACCTGCTGCTATGACTCCTGGTACACCAGTAGACATGGTAGAGATTGCACAGCCTTTCCAGGCTTATGCTGAGCCACCATGGGTACAGTCGTTTGAGTAGTCTGTACAACGCTTGGCAGATATTTCAGCTGGAGCACGGTCTCTGGGTCAGAGATCCAGGAACAAGTCACTGACACAGGTGAGTTATCAGAGGGAGACTCTGAACCGAACTCTGAACAGGAGTCCTTTTCAGACCATGGGTCAGCCGGTTCGAACAGAGTTCACTACGGTTCCTGAGGACTCCATGTCACTCACAGATGTAGAAGCACTGGTCAGGGCAGTGAGAGCAGTACTTCAGATTGAAGAAGTAGACCGATCACCCTGGGATAAGGCTCCGCTTTTCAAACGTCAAAGGAAGGAAGCTATCATTTTCCATCATCGGCCCAGCTTGATGATCTTTTGGAAGAAGCATGGGCCCAGCTAGCTAAGAGGGTACAGTTATCTAAGCGTATGGCTTCCTTTTATCCTCTTCCACCTAAGGAGAGGTCTAGGTGGGAAAACCCTCCCCTGGTAGATGTGCATGTGGCACGCTTGGTTATATCCTCAGTGTTGCCTGTCCCAGATTCATCTTCATTAAAGGATCCCACAGATAGGAAGCTGGAGAATTTCTTAAAATCTGCTTATTCTCAAGCTGGACATATTACTCGCCCGGCACTGGCATCAGCCTGGGTGGCTACAGCTACTGGAGTATAGGCAGAGAAGTTGGAGCTTGGGCTTACAGGAAACTACTGACGCATGTATTGAATATTCAGAGGACAAGTATCTATTTGGGTGAGGCAGCTATTGATACCGGAGTATTAAACATCCAATGTTTCAACTTCTATGATAGCAGCCAGAAGGGCACTATGGCTACGGTCCTGGCGAGCAGACACCAGTTCCAAGAAGGCTCTTTCTAATGCAGGCGATACACTGTTCGGGAAGGAATTAGAAAAGATAGTGTCTAATCTGGCAGCATCCAAGTCAGCCTTCTTGCCTTCAGCAACACCTTTGCAAGCCATAATGACTTTTCATTCCTTTTGCCCACAGGGTAGAGCAAGGGGACAGGCATCCTCTAGTTAGCAGCCTCCTTCCAAGGGTTCCAAAGAAGCCCAAGGTAAACAATCCTGGGCTACCAGACGTCCAGCAGCAAAGAAGCCAAAAAAAAAGTCCACTGCCTTATAGGATGGGTAGGAGGCAGACTTCTGTCCTTCGTTCCAAGGTGCATAGATACCACAATAGATGCATGGGTCAGAAAGGTCATCTCACAGGGGTACGCACGTGTCCGGCCTACCTACTCAAGTTGGTTTCTGGGTTTCATGTAAACCAGAAGATAGTGGTCCCTGCATTTGTGGAGAGGTTCACGGTAGAGGCAAATCTGGATGTTGTCTGAGCTCTTTGGGTTTATGTAGAAAGTACTAAGGAGGTTCGTAAGTCGGACTTATTTGTTCTCTATGATTGTCGCAGATGGGGATTCTCAGCTTCAAAGCAGACCTTTGTCAGATGGCTTCGGTCAACTATTCGTCACGTCTATTTGGCGGCAGACCTTCCGGTCCCTTCAGGGGCCACAGCTCACTCCACCCGTTCGGTGGGAGCTTCTTGGACAGCTAGCCATGGAGCCTCTGCGCAGCAGCTTTGCAAGGCGGCCACATGGTCTTCTGCTCAAACCTTTATTAGGTTCTACGCCTTTGATACTTTTGCGTCAGCAGATGCAACATTTGTGCGTAGTGTGCTTAGTGTAGTCCAGGAGAATGCCCACCCAAGAGGGAACAGCTGTAGGATGTCCGAGCATAGAAGCATCTCCTGTGCCCCCTAGTGAATGCACAAGAAAGTTGGATTTATGATCTTACCTTGATAAATCCTTTTCTTGTAGTCCATTAGGGGAACAGGATGCCCTCCCTTACGCACCTGACTTAGAGGATCTTGTCCCTATACCAGTGAATATATGGTGTTTATTTACAGTAAGGTTGTTTCTGTCTGTGTATGGGTCTTCCTTCCTCTTTCTTCGCTCGTGCTTTGGGCTGGCTAACAAAACTGGCAGGACCGGGCCAGAGGGGCATGGTATAGGGGAAGGGGGACATTTGTTTATCTCTTTGGTGCCTGCTCAAAATAAAACCACTCATTTTTTTTTAGTATAACAGACTTTTTTTTTTTAAGAAGTCATGGCGATGTGGTAGTAGTTACCGCATAATGGCCCTCATTCCGAGTTGTTCGCTCGGTAAAAATCTTCGCATCGCAGCGATTTTCCGCTTAATGCGCATGCGCAATGTCCGCACTGCGACTGCGCCAAGTAAATTTGCTATGCAGTTAGGATTTTTACTCACGGCTTTTTCATCGTTCTGGCGATCGTAATGTGATTGACAGGAAATGGGTGTTACTGGGCGGAAACAGGCCGTTTTATGGGCGTGTGGGAAAAAACTCTACCGTTTCCGGAAAAAACGCAGGAGTGGCTGGAGAAACGGGGGAGTGTCTGGGCGAACGCTGGGTGTGTTTGTGACGTCAAACCAGGAACGACAAGCACTGAACTGATCGCAGATGCCGAGTAAGTCTGAAGCTACTCAGAAACTGCTACGAGGTGTGTAATCGCAATATTGCGAATACATCGTTCGCAATTTTAAGATGCTAAGATTCACTCCCAGTAGGCGGCGGCTTAGCATGAGCAAATCTGCTAAAATTCACTTGCGAGCGAACAACTCGGAATGAGGGCCAATATTAGAACCTGTGGTTTTGGGTTTTTTTTTTTTTTTTAAAACAACCCCATGTGGTTTAAACCAGCCAATCCTGTTTTTCGGACTGTGGGAGGAAACTTGAGAACCTGGAAGATACCGACGTATACATGGGGGAAGACATACAAACGCCTCCAGCGTTGTAAGAGCACACCAACTGTACATCCTGATGAACATAGACAAGCTTATAGTGATCATCTCTCAACCACATTTACCAATCTGTTAGATAATAAAGTGGTTGATTTCTAGGATAATTATCAGGCATTGCGATTCTTTGTAATAATAAGACTGCTGTAAGATACTGTCTGCAGCCAATGGAACCTAATATAAAAAGAGAGGGATAGACTTCGAGCTGGGGCTTTGTACCCAAACAGTACAAATTCCAGATGGCTTTATGCATCGAACAAAAATGTAAGACAAGAGTTGTTTAACAAAATGAAAACAGCATACACTTCCTTCTGTGCAGCCACTGCTGCTGAGCAAGCCAAAGGAACTGATCTTCTCTGCAATGCTTTTATTCAAAGAGTATTATTCAGCAAATCCACACACATGTGCCCTAAAAAATTTCAATGATAATTTTAATATCATCTTGGTCCAGCATTTTCAGGGCAGCAAAATAAAAGATTCTACTACTATTATTTTCAAATTTATTAATATCTATTATTATTGTTTAAGGTGTAAAAGCATCTCGGGTAGTGCTGAACAGAATAAATAAAACATACAGGGAATTCTAACAATAACAAACACCTTCTAAACAATTTACCCGCCATGTAGAACAATAGGAAAAAGAGGACTCTTGATGCAAGCGCTTCCAACATATTTAATAATAATGGGGCAGATGTATTAACCTGAGAAGGCATAAGGAAGTGATAAACCAGTGATATGTACAAGGTGATAAACGAACCAGCCAATCAACTCCAATATGTAAATTAACAGTTAGGAGCTGATTGGCTGGTGCATTTATCACCTTGCACATATCACTGCTTTATCACTTCCTTATGCCTTCTACAGGTTAATACATCTGCCCCAATGTGTGGTGATTTATAACAACCAGATTCCAGCTTTAGGACCCATCACACAAACAATAGTTATCCAGCTTGTAAGTGTAACATTCATCCATGTGTAACCACATCGCTAATATAGTACAGCATGGGGATCACTGACAACTTATCGGAAATAGTCCATCAACAGACAGCACAGTAGATGGGATTTTGAGAAAATGCATTCCAGATTATTATCAGTAGAAATCAGCATGCATTTTTCTAAAACCCCAAATACTCCGACTGCTGTGCGATTCTTCATGTATACTTTAAAATATATACAGTTTGTGCAAATACAAAGTTTTGTGCAGCCAGATCAATGAATAGCCAATATCTTATTTTTTTTACAAGTGATTAGCTCCATTTAAACCATTTATGAAATAAGAATTAAAATGAGAAATTAACTGAATAGTACGCAATCAACAGCAAAAACAACAAAATTGCTTATGCAGATACACTTGTTTTACAAGCGATTCCATACAAGCAGGGGTTTAAGATAAAGGAAACATGTTACATTCTTTCTTTACTGAATAATTAAACTGGAAGTTCCACCCAACATGTTTTGCTAATGAGGCATTAGATTTGAAGTAGAATGGGTTTGCCTTATGACCTGCAGTGGAATGGTTGATGGGATCATACACATGTCCTAGGAGAAGGACTGGTTGTTATCTAGTACACCCCAATAAGTCAGTTCTAAAGCTTTGTGTTTTCAGTAGGAACACACCTTTCTTGATCAAGGCTGACTAGGCTACAGTGTACTACAATTTTGCTAATTACAGTATATTTCACAATTTGTCAGAAGTCATAAATGTCTGACACACCCAAGAATGTGTTTATTTCCTGGTTCCTTGATAAAAACATCAAAAACAACTCTGTATTTATAAGTATGATTATTTCTGTCCCAAGTAGAAGGGATATGTGACCCCAGTAGAGATGCCCCCTGTAGATTTGCCTTCATTAGATGTGCCGCCAGTAGAGATGCCCCTGTTGCTATGCCCCCTAGTAGCGCCGCTTACAAACACAAAAAACAAACAAAAAACAAAACAAAAAACAACAATACTCACCAGCCCCGCTCCCCGACCGCTGCGGCTCCGTCTCTGGCCGCCCGATCCTCTCTATGGGAGAGACGTCATGACGTCTCTCCCATAGCGCCGCACAGACACTAGAGGTCAATTAAGACCTCTAGCATCTGACAATGGCGCTGGCTGCAGCAGGCGCCCACGGCGCTTGCTTCAGCTGGAGTGCCGGATGCGGGTGGGCAGCGTGAGCCTGTGTTTGTGGGCAGCAGCGCCCTGGGCGCCTGCCTTGCTTGCCCGTGACTAGATCCGATCCTGTTTATACTCTATAAATAGAATTGAGTAAACAACGATAATGTCAATTAAATTCAGCCCTGTGGTATGGTTCGGCTATAAGGATGATGTCTGGGTGGAACAAAAAAAAAACACATGGAATCGCTCTAATCTGACAAACAAAATGGCCTCTTCTCAGCTCAGACGGCAATTTCTATATACTTCCTGTTCAAGGCAGTGGTTAATTTCCAAGAAGAAGATTGAAAAATCAGAAACATTTTCTGCATGTTTTATTATACAAGTCAAAGGCAGAACCAAGGTAGTTGATGTTCATTACAATTTGCCCCTGGGCAAGTAAAACATTTATTTTGATTTACCGAAACTACTGGTTTAACATAGCTATAAATCACAGAGAATTTTCAGATGTCATCTGTTGTGAATGTACAGTAAGTGTTAAATATTTCTAAAAGCCCATACACATTAGACGATGTTGCTCTGTGAGCGACATCGTCTAATGTTTCCCCCTCCCGGGCCGGCCGGCGGCCGACTATACACACTGAGCGATATGACCGCTCATATCGCTCAGTGACGTCACGCCCCCGCCAGCCCTGCATGAAGGTCGTGGACGACAGTCCACATCCTTCATGCATGCCCTACCGACAGCGACGACCGTTGCCGACCCGCGGGGCTGCGCATTGGTCGTCGCTGGCGGTATACACACTTGACGATAAAATGAGCGACGTCGCTCAAGGAGGGGGAAAATGAGCGACGTCGCTCATTTTATCGTTAAGTGTGTACGGACCTTTAGTGTTGATTTTTCCAGGACCCCAAAACAGCAGGCTCTTTTTGTATTTTAGTAATAACAAAAACATAATTACTTCTATAGCAAAAATAAATAAGAAACTATAAAAAAAAAAGTTATGAAATGTTAACCAACCTGATTCATGTGTAAAATCTGTAAGTCTTTGCTCATTATAAAACAGCTTACACTCTGCTATTAATGTTATGTAATATCATGATGGTTTTGGATTGCAACAAACTGGTTAGAAATTACACATCCTAACTTTTACTAAGCTGCATATTTAAGGGTTTTTCTAAAATCAATAAATACTTATCTACAGTTTATCATTTTTTTTCTAAACCTCAACATATATTTTTAAACATTTATGGACTAAAAAATAAGATTTTACTTACCGATAAATCTATTTCTCGTAGTCCGTAGTGGATGCTGGGGACTCCGTCAGGACCATGGGGAATAGCGGCTCCGCAGGAGACAGGGCACAAAAGTAAAAGCTTTAGGATCAGGTGGTGTGCACTGGCTCCTCCCCCTATGACCCTCCTCCAAGCCTCAGTTAGGATACTGTGCCCGGACGAGCGTACACAATAAGGAAGGATTTTGAATCCCGGGTAAGACTCATACCAGCCACACCAATCACACTGTACAACCTGTGATCTGAACCCAGTTAACAGCATGATAACAGCGGAGCCTCTGAAAAGATGGCTCACAACAATAATAACCCGATTTTTGTACCAATAACTATGTACAAGTATTGCAGACAATCCGCACTTGGGATGGGCGCCCAGCATCCACTACGGACTACGAGAAATAGATTTATCGTTAAGTAAAATCTTATTTTCTCTAACGTCCTAGTGGATGCTGGGGACTCCGTCAGGACCATGGGGATTATACCAAAGCTCCCAAACGGGCGGGAGAGTGCGGATGACTCTGCAGCACCGAATGAGAGAACTCCAGGTCCTCTTTAGCCAGGGTATCAAATTTGTAGAATTTTACAAACGTGTTCTCCCCCCGACCACGTAGCTGCTCGGCAGAGTTGTAATGCCGAGACCCCTCGGGCAGCCGCCCAGGATGAGCCCACCTTCCTTGTGGAATGGGCATTTACATATTTTGGCTGTGGCAGGCCTGCCACAGAATGTGCAAGCTGAATTGTACTACACATCCAACTAGCAATCGTCTGCTTAGAAGCAAGAGCACCCAGTTTGTTGGGTGCATACAGGATAACAGCAAGTCAGTTTTCCTGACTCCAGCCGTCCTGGAAACCGATATTTTCAGGGCCCTGACAACATCTAGCAACTTGGAGTCCTCCAAGTCCCTAGTAGCCGCAGGTACCACAATAAGCTGGTTCAGGTGAAACGCTGACACCACCTTAGGGAGAAACTGTGGACGAGTCCGCAGCTCTGCCCTGTCCGAATGGACAATCAGATATGGGCTTTTGTGAGACAAAGCCGCCAATTCTGACACTCGCCTGGCCGAGGCCAGGGCCAACATCATGGTCACTTTTCATGTGAGATATTTCAAATCCACAGATTTGAGCGGTTTAAACCAATGTGATTTGAGGAATCCCAGCACTACGTTAAGATCCCACAGTGCCACTGGAGGCACAAAAGGGGGTTGTATATGCAGTACTCCCTTGACAAACTTCTGGACTTCAGGAACTGAAGCCAATTCTTTCTGGAAGAAAATCGACAGGGCCGAAATTTGAACCTTAATGGACCCCAATCTGAGGCCCATAGACACTCCTGTTTGCAGGAAATGCAGGAATCGACAGAGTTGAAATGTCTTCGTGGAGCCTTCCTGGCCTCACACCACGCAACATATTTTCGCCACATGTGGTGATAATGTTGTGCGGTCACGTCCTTCCTGGCTTTGACCAGGGTAGGAATGACCTCTTCCGGAATGCCTTTTTCCCTTAGGATCCGGTGTTCAACCGCCATGCCGTCAAACGCAGCCGCGGTAAGTCTTGAAACAGACATGGTACGTGCTGAAGCAAGTCCCTTCTTAGCGGCAGAGGTCATGAGTCCTCTGTGAGTATCTCTTGAAGTTCCGGGTACCAAGTCCTTCTTGGCCAATCCGGAGCCACGAGTATAGTTCTTACTCCTCTACGTCTTATAATTCTCAATACCTTGGGTATGAGAAGCAGAGGAGGAAACACATACACCGACTGGTACGCCCACGGTGTTACCAGAACGTCCACAGCTATTGCCTGAAAGTCTCTTGACCTGGCGCAATACCTGTCCAGTTTTTTGTTCAGGCGGGACGCCATCATGTACACCTTTGGTCTTTCCCAACGGTTCACAATCATGTGGAAAACTTCCCGATGAAGTCCCCACTCTCCCGGGTGGAGGTCGTGCCTGCTGAGGAAGTCTGCTTCCCAGTTGTCCACTCCCGGAATGAACACTGCTGACAGTGCTATCACATGATTTTCCGCCCAGCGAAAAATCCTTGCAGTTTTTGCCATTGCCCTCCTGCTTCTTGTGCCGCCCTGTCTGTTTACGTGGGCGACTGCCGTGATGTTGTCCCACTGGATCAATACCGGCTGACCTTGAAGCAGAGGTCTTGCTAAGCTTAGAGCATTATAAATTGCCCTTAGCTCCAGTATATTTATGTGGAGAAAAGTCTCCAGACTTGATCACACTCCCTGGAAATTTTTTTTTTTTTTTTTTTCTGTGTGACTGCTCCCCAGCCTCTCAGGCTGGCCTCCGTGGTCACCAGCATCCAATCCTGAATGCCGAATCTGCGGCCCTCTAGAAGATGAGCACTCTGTAACCACCACAGGAGAGACACCCTTGTCCTTGGAGATAGGGTTATCCGCTGATGCATCTGAAGATGCGATCCGGACCATTTGTCCAGCAGATCCCACTGAAAAAGTTCTTGCGTGGAATCTGCCGAATGGAATCGCTTCGTAATAAGCCACCATTTTTCCCAGGACTCTTGTGCAATGATGCACTGACACTTTTCCTGGTTTTAGGAGGTTCCTGACTAGCTCGGATAACTCCCTGGCTTTCTCCTCCGGGAGAAACACCTTTTTCTGGACTGTGTCCAGAATCATCCCTAGGAACAGCAGACGTGTCGTCGGAAACAACTGCGGTTTTGGAATATTTAGAATCCACCCGTGCTGTCGTAGAACTACTTGAGATAGTGCTACTCCGACCTCCAACTGTTCTCTGGACCTTGCTCTTATCAGGAGGTCGTCCATTTTCTTCGAAGAAGAATCATCATTTCGGGCATTACCTTGGTAAAGACCCGGAGTGCCGTGGACAATCCAAACGGCAGCGTCTGAAACTGATAGTGACAGTTCTGTACCACGAACCTGAGATACCCTTGGTGAGAAGGGCAAATTGGGACATGGAGGTAAGCATCCCTGATGTCCCGGGACACCATATAGTCCCCTTCTTCCTGGTTCGCTATCACTGCTCTGAGTGACTCCATCTTGATTTGAACCTTTGTAAGTGTTCAAATATTTCAGATTTAGAATAGGTCTCACCGAGCCTTCTGGTTTCAGTACCACAATATAGTGTGGAATAATACCCCTTTCCTTGTTGTAGGAGGGGTACTTTTATTATCACCTGCTGGGAATACAGCTTGTGAATTGTTTCCAATACTGCCTCCCTGTCGGAGGGAGACGTTGGTAAAGCAGACTTCAGGAACCTGCGAGGGGAAACGTCTCGACTTTCCAATCTGTACCCCTGGGATACTACTTGTAGGATCCAGGGGTCCTGTACGGCTCCAGCGTCATGCTGAGAACTTGGCAGAAGCGGTGGAAGGCTTCTGTTCCTGGGAATGGGCTGCCTGCTGCAGTCTTCTTCCCTTTCCTCTATCCCTGGGCAGATATGCTTATGGGGACGAAAGGACTGAGGCTGAAAAGACGGTGTCTTTTTCTGCATAGATGTGACTTAGGGTAAAAACGGTGGATTTCCCAGCAGTTGCCGTGGCCACCAGGTCCGATGGACCGACCCCAAATAACTCCTCCCCTTTATACGGCAATACATCTTTGTGCCGTTTGGAATCTGCATCACCTGACCACTGTCGTGTCCATAAACATCTTTTGGCAGATATGGACATCGCACTTAGGGTGCATACACACGGTGAGATTCGGACTTATCCGATTCTCACCGTGCGACAGGGGGCCGGGTCGGCACTTAGCCAGTATCGCAAGCACATAATAACTGTGCTTGCGATGCTGGCTATGTGCGATTTCAATCCTGACTATCTCTTCTATAGAGATAGTCAGGATTGACTTGCCTGCACAGCCTATTTTTTCTTCCGATGCCGACCGCGCGGGGCCGCGCATCGGCATCGGATCGGGATCGCAAGGTGACTGTCACCTTGCGATCTGCACTATATTTTCTTCCGATTCTGACTATATAGTCAGAATCGGAAGAAAATATCTTACCGTGTGTACACACCTTTACTCTTGATGCCAGAGTGCAAATATCCCTCTGTGCATCTCGCATATATAGAAATGCATTCTTTAAATGCTCTATAGTAAATAAAATACTGTCCCTGTCAAGGGTATCAATATTTTCAGTCAGGGAATCCGACCAAGCCACCCCCGCGCTGCACATCCAGGCTGAGGCGATCGCTGGTCGCAGTATAACACCAGTATGTGTGTATATACTTTTTAGGATATTTTCCAGCCTCCTATCAGCTGGCTCCTTGAGGGCGGCCGTATCTGGAGACGGTACCGCCACTTGTTTTGATAAGCGTGTGAGCGCCTTATCCACCCTAAGGGGTGTTTCCCAACGCGCCCTAACTTCTGGCGGGAAAGGGTATACCGCCAATAATTTTCTATCGGGGGAACCCCGCGCCTCATCACACACTTCATTTAATTTATCTGATTCAGGAAAAACTATAGGTAGTTTTTCCACACCCCACATAATACCCTTTTTTGTGGTACTTGTAGTATCAGAAATATGTAACACCTCCTTCATTGCCCTTAACAAGTAACGTGTGGCCCTAAAGGAAAATACGTTTGTTTCTTCACCGTCGACACTGGAGTCAGTGTCCGTGTCTGTGTCTGTGTCGACCGACTGAGGTAAAATGGGCATTATAACGTCCCTGGCGGTGTTTTAGACGCCTGGACAGATACTAATATGTTTGCCGGCCGTCTCATGTCGTCAACCGACTTGCAGCGTGTTGACATTATCACGTAATTCCTTAAATAAGCCATCTATTCCGGTGTCGGCTCCCTAGAGAGTGACATCACCATTACAGGCAATTTGCTCCGCTTCCCAACATCGTCCTCATACATGTCGACACACACGTACCGACACACAGCACACACACAGGGAATGCTCTGATAGAGGACAGGACCCACTAGCCCTTTGGGGAGACAGAGGGAGAGTTTGCCAGCACACACCAAAAACGCTATAATTATACAGGGACAACCTTTATATAAGTGCTTTTCCCTTATAGCATTTTAATATATGTAGTCATATCGCCAAATCAGTGCCCCCCCTCTCTGTTTTAACCCTGTTTCTGTAGTGCAGTGCAGGGGAGAGCCTGGGAGCCTTCCCACCAGCATTTCTGTGAGGGAAAATGGCGCTGTGTGCTGAGGAGAATAGGCCCCGCCCCCTTTTCAGCGGGCTTCTTCTCCCGTTTTTCTGAGACCTGGCAGGGGTTAAATACATCCATATAGCTCCCAGGGGCTATATGTGATGTATTTTTAGCCAGAATAAGGTACTATCATTGCTGCCCAGGGCGCCCCCCCCAGCACCCTGCACCCTCAGTGACCGCTGTTATGAAGTGTGCTGACAACAATGGCGCACAGCTGCAGTGCTGTGCGCTACCTTATGAAGACTGAAAAGTCTTCTGCCGCCGGTTTCTGGACCTCTTCATTTTTCGGCATCTGCAAGGGGGTCGGCGGCGCGGCTCCGGGACGAACCCCAGGGTGAGACCTGTGTTCCGACTCCCTCTGGAGCTAATGGTGTCCAGTAGCCTAAGAAGCCAATCCATCCTGCACGCAGGTGAGTTCACTTCTCTCCCCTAAGTCCCTCGATGCAGTGAGCCTGTTGCCAGCAGGACTCACTGAAAATAAAAAACCTAACAAAACTTTTACTCTAAGCAGCTCTTTAGGAGAGCCACCTAGATTGCACCCTTCTCGGCCGGGCACAAAAATCTAACTGAGACTTGGAGGAGGGTCATAGGGGGAGGAGCCAGTGCACACCACCTGATCCTAAAGCTTTTACTTTTGTGCCCTGTCTCCTGCGGAGCCGCTATTCCCCATGGTCCTGACGGAGTCCCCAGCATCCACTAGGACGTTAGAGAAAAAATCAATAAAAAAAAAATCAATATTTCTCTTTTTTACACTATATTTTCCAACTGTCCTGAAACATTTTTTCATACTTGACCACCCCCTGAAGAGAGTTCAATTTGGGCGTAACAGGTGCACAAGTGAATAACTGCGGCATTTACACTGCATACACAGAAACGCAGAAGTTGCAACCCCAGTAGCGGGCGGCCATTAGAAGTGGTATTTGACATACAGGGGTAGATGTATTAACCTGTAGAAGGCATAAGGAAGTGATAAACCAGTGATAAAGCAGTGTTGAGTGCAAGGTGATAATGCACCAGCCAATCAGCTCCTAACTGTTAATTTACATATGGGAGCTGATTGGCTAGTATGTTTATCACCTTGCACATATCACTGGTTTATCACTTTCTTATGCCTTCTCCAGGTAATACATCTGCCCCACAGTAACTGTTGAGACAGCTATGCAACATATGTATGTGCCTGCAGCTTTTTTAATGGTTGTCTTGTCATTGTATTTTAATGTCATTCAAAAAAATTGAAAATTACCTAGGTGTATTCTATGTTCTAAAGAAAATAAAAAAAAATCTCTTATAGCTGCTAATATTGTAATGTTTTCACATATACATAAACTGTCTTTACATCTACCATTCAGTCCCCCCAATACCCCTTTTCTACTTTCCTTTCTGACTATCTCCATACCCAGGGTCTGATTCATGTTTGTAAGTAAAGCAAAGAAGCAAGCAACTGGGCAAAACCATGCTGCACTGCAGGTGGGGCAGATGTAACATGAGCAGAGGGGAAGCAGTTAGCTTCCCGAAGGAGGATGCAATCCCGGTGTATAGATCCCTACAACTGCATGGGATACTGGCATCACAATACCGTCAGCCGGCATCCCGATCGTCCAGACATCCTACCGTAGGGTGGGGATGGGGGGGTGGGGTGGGGGTTAAGTTTAGGTAGGAGAAGGGGTGTTAGGGTGCGGGGCCAGGAAGATTGGGGTTAGATATTGGAGAGGGAGGGTTAGGTTAAGGCACATAGAGGGGGAGGTTAAGGTTGGGCACCAAGCAGGGAGGGTTAGGTTTAGGCAGCGGGGAAGGGAGGGTTAGGTTTATGCACCACCCGGGAGGTTTAGTTTTAGGCACCCACAAGGGAGGGTTACGGAAGGGGGCAGAGGAGGGTTGGGGTACTTTAGAGGGGGCTGTCAGGATTCTGATGGACGGATTGCCATCCATTGGAAAATCAGACCAAACCTGTGCAGAGAGAGTTAGGTGGGGTGTGTTTAAACTGAAATCCAAATTGCAGTATAAAAATAAAGCTGTCCAGTATTTGTGGGCTACATGCTAAAGCAGCCAGTATTTACCTTGCACAGAAAAAACAAAACGGATTTGCCCCCATTGTATGGCAACATAGTATGTTCCAGGTATAAAGTTACATGCTTTTTTTTTTGCTTTACTTACAAACATGAATCAGGCCCCCAAGTACTGTCCTATGTTTTCTTATTACTTCAGTAAAAACGTCACTCTCTCACCACCGTATTGTCCCTCTGTTCATCACCCTATCTATACACTGACTACCCACCACGCCTGCTCCACTTCAGTCTGACTTATGTGCCACACAGCTCCAGAGTTCAATATCAAAGGCATCCAGTTACTTCCCACAGTGCCCCTAGGCTACAAAGAGCTTAGTATCAACCATTCTGTAAAGTGTAGCGAATCGCAGCCCTGGAAATTTTTATATATATATATATATATTTGTTCAAACATCGATCGGTAACATCGCGCCTTTCATTTTCAAAGCTGGGACAGCCTCCAGGTACACAGGGGAGTCTGGGGGTGGCTTGGGAGGGTTAATTTACACTCCCCAGTGGCTGCCATTGTCTGCAGCTGCTGGAGGGGGGGTCCTGCTGTGCTGACCAATCAGCAGTGATCGGCAGCACCGCAATCAGTTCCAATCCCTGTGACAGCAGCAGTGGAGGGAAGTTTCCCTTCCCTGCTACAGCTAACACTCTCTGACTGGTCGCATCGGTGCGACCAGGTCAGATAGAGCACTTGCAGGCATGGTCGCATCTGATGCGACCATGCCAGTTAAGTGGTTAAGAGTCGAGAGGACCTGCGTGCAGGCTCTGTGTTGGCCCCCTCCTTTCTGACAGTGCAGTAGACTCTGGCATGTGCAGGTCTCCGAGAACATGGCAACCACGCCTTGTTCCTGGGGACATAATCTATAGCACACGCACAGCTCATAGTGTAAATGGCCGCCGCACTATTTTCCCGGTGATTTCTGTCTGCAGTACCGGCCACCTGTAGAGGCAAATATAATTATATGGGTGCAGGATGTGCTATGTGGACCCAGGGGCCTGTGTGCCCCACCGCATAGATACACCAATGCTTTGTGCTTGAAGTTGGGATTAATGAAGCAATCGCTGGCTGCAAACAGTCGCAGCCTGGCATGCCATGCAGCAAGCCGTGTTGCATCGCTACATCTGCAGTTGCGTATAAAAGACACCCATAGGACAGTCCCTGCCTGCAATTCAGCGAGAGGAGCACCTTGCTAGGGATGTATTATAGTATTGAGCTACTTCTTCTAGATGTGACATTGGTGATCAACTAAAACCAGGGACACATTTACATATTTCATAACTGGATTCATATTTAATGATACATGAGGAGATTTGTTTTTTTATTATGTTGCCTAGACACTAATAAATAGCCCAGTTAACGAACATGTACTTGTTTAGTTAAGATTCCTCTTAAATGTAAAACAACTGAACTTCTTGTTTTCTTTAGGTGTAATTATGTGTGCATAAGAACTTTAAAAGCACACTGCTACTAATGAAATGATAACACATTACATAGTGTAGGTTCAGTGCTGGGTCATACACACCTGTATAATTATTTAAAAAAGGAATGAAGTCAATGGAATGCCACCAGGGCATCTGTTAGGGTCTCCTGCCCTGTGCTGCCACGTCGTCATGGCAACCGGGAGACAAGTGCTAGCGGAGTAACCTGAACGCAGCTGATACTCCGGTTCGGGTCTTTTGCTGTGCAGTGGTTACAGGCAGGGGATCCGGTGCTGGTTTTTGTGCTCACAGTCTGTGAGGTCTGAGGGGGGCGTGGACAGCACCTGCTTTATAAGGCCTCTTCTCAGGTTAAGCAGATGCTGCTGAATCTTTGTTGGTTAGTCAGTTCCTGAAAGTTAGCCAGTACTGTGTAGCTTTGTATTTGTTGTTGCTTACTGCAAATAGGCCTGGGGATTTGGTACTACACTCTGCCAATCCAGACCTAGCAGTAAGACTGGAGTCAGTCGTTTAGCCTGCTGAGGTTCTTTTGATATTCTGTGAACCCAGCAGGTTTGTGGCTGTACTTTCAGACCTGCCTGCTTAATCCTCTCTCACTGTGCAGGGTGTCCATGTGTCAGTTTAGTGGCAGTAAGCTGTACCTGGGCCCTGCAAGTGAGAATTAGGATTGTGGAGACTCTCCTTGTGTCTATTATTCCATCTCTGACCAAGGAGTTTACTGCCACACCCGTTGGTAACCCTTTAGGGTTTTGCTGTTGCCCTTAGCAACAGCATTTCGGGTTCTCTACGTATTAAAACACAACATCTTGCTTTTTCCATCTGAGCATTTCTAATACTAGGGAGACACCCAGTTTCTTAGCCTCTGGGCTTCTCTGTTCACTCTGTGTTGGTTTTGTTACCCTATCACCTTCTGTGTACGTTATGTCATATTTCCCAGTCTGTCTGTGAGTTCATTTGTTTTGCATCCCTCTCTGTTCAGACACCAGTACATTCCTGCAGGCACTGGTGTGCATAACAGTTCAAACACCAGTACATTCCTGCAGGCACTGGTGTGCATAACAGCATCAGAGACATGCACTATGAGAATGGTACTCTGCACTAATAAAATGAATGGTGGATAAAACAGAACAAGACATTTTGAAAACAAACAAATAAAATTGCTATTGCACAATGGTTATGTAATAACATACCGCCAGAGTCCTATAAGAGAAAGAACGCTATATTAATAACATTTTTATTAATGTTTACTCTACTGAAAAGCCCAAATTTTAGGGAGTCCTCGCAGATGAGCAGGCCACAGTCACTACTCTTGTGAAGTAGCCAATCATATAATCATGGTCCGACCTCCCACTGTGTGATGCCATAAATTGCATCATCACACTAGTTGCTATCTGTAGTTACTTGCGGCAGAGGTCCATAAAGTAGGTTCAGTATGTATGAGTACAGATCACTAATGCCCGCCAACAATCACTATAAACAGCATTACTTAATAAGTAGGAAAGAAGTTATAAGCTTTTATCAACCTGTCCACCAATGTGACTTATTTAATGGCCAAGAAACTTATTCGGGGAAAGACACAGCTTGACCTCAATGTACTGTAAGAGGGGTTCGGTTTTTCGTGGTTAGTATCTACTGCTGTTAGTATGTATTTGATTTCTTCAGAAAAATAATGAGGTAAAGTTGGGAAAAAAACAAAACAAAACACGTAGGGTAATTTACTTAACACTGGATCTGATTCATAGAGCTACACTATTTCCACCACTGTTGTGTCTTTGTACGCAGTGGCTGTACTGAAATATACTAAAGCCCAGGAGGTGTCTAAAGTAAAAAGAGACTCACTGTCGGCTTCTGTGATCTGCTGCTGCTTCCGATCAACTGCATGAACATCTGGTTTCTCAGGTTGCCTGGCGAATTCACACTGATGGGGCGAGTGAAGACAGTGAGTGACGTTGCAGGAACAGATCTGTACATACGCAGTGTGGCTCAAAAGATTGCGCAAATCTTAAAACACTGGAGATTCGCATAAATCTCTGAATCAGACCCACTGATCGCATGTGCATATCGCTACAAAAAAATTGCACACAATGGGGACTTGCTTTCATAGTATAAAGGGGGGTACTCACAGAGCGATCGCTGCTTAAAATCTAAGCAATCTGACTAGATTGCTTAGATTTTTAGCATGATCTCTCCGTGTGTACCCCCCCACAGCGATAGCTCAATCTGGCAGGTCGCTCTTTTCACCCGCTGGTTGAAATGTGCGCCCCCCCCCCCATCTCCCCGCACGCTCAGCATACATCGTGCTGTGCTGAGCGGGGGTAGAGATGTGTGCCGAGTGGTTCGCTCAGTACACATCTCTCCCCGAATCGGGCCGTGAATGCGGCCCTTAACTGGCACAGGTAGATTGTGAAACGCTAACGCCCTGATAGTGTTGATTCTGTGAGTGCATAGCAGAGCCCCAGGTGTTCGCATACTATCCTTTACTGAACAATATATTTTGTTAGGGTGACAATTGTTTGGGCAAAACACCAGAGTATTGAAGACATGTGATCTAAGTGAAATTGGTTGTGAAATTATTGTTAGCGTCAGACAGTGTCGTTTGAGAATCTTCAAAAACTGCAGACCTGCTGGGAATTTTATTCACTACGGTCTCTACAGTGTACAGAGAATGTAACTAGTCACAGGCAGGGCTCTCTTTCCTCTTGCTCTCTCCACTACCAATGCAACCTGTACACCTTGTCCTTTTTGCCCTTATAGGGACTCTAATACTGTATGCTCTTCCCTTACCCTCTGTATCTGCTCATTAAGTTCCGAACTGCCTACCCTCCCTGCACTTACCCTGCAAGATAGCAATTTGCCCTATACTCGCCACGTGTCCTTGTCCTGCCTAGACTAATTTTGTTATTGCATGTTGTTCCTATATAAGTCAATTTACACTGTAATGCACTTATGTCAAGTTGCACACAAAAGAAGAAAGCACGGACAGTGTAATGGTTAGTATTACTGCCTCACAGCACTTAGGTCATGTGTTTGATTCCCACCATGGCCCTAACCGTGTTGGGTTTGTATATTCTACATGTGCTTTCATTGGTTTCCTCCCACAATCCAAAAATATACTCAATTGTCTCCCAACAAAATTAACCTTAGCGCATGTTTGTGTGTGTATGTGGTAGGGAATATAGATTGTGAGCTTCACTGCCCTGAATGACCACATCAGTCCCTGCGCTGTGGAATATGTGTGCGCTATATAAATAACTGGTAATAAATCATACTATAGTACCAGGCACTGCTAATCAGAATAATTGTAATAAACGCTATAATCTAACATAGAAGAAAATGGAGGTTCTTACCATAATTGTTAGGCAAATAATATGGGCCCACCAACCACGACTAGATGATCTCATCTGGTGGATCCCTAACACTAAGGTCAAAGTCTAGGTATAAATTTATACAATTTGTCTATTTTAGAGAAGAGTTTAGGATGCGGGGCCCCCGGGATTGATGCGGCCAGGCTACTTAGGGGCATCACACCTAATTATTTTACTACCTAACACTTTTCAACATTAATTACTACCTCTCACCCATGTAACACTCTTAAAACAGCTTATGCTTCTTACTTATTAACACTTTAACCTCTCCCTACTGTGGTGTCTTGGGGAAGTTTGCCTGTGCTGACTTGAGGGGTCCCATGGCCTGGACTTGAACCTTAGTGTTGGGAACCCACCAAATGCGGTCACCTGGAAGTTGATTGGCGGGCCCATATTTTTTTAGGTAAAAATTATGCTAAGAACCTTTATTTTGCTCTATGTTAGATTACAGCATTTATTACAATCATTCTGATTAGCAGTGCTTAGTATTATAGCGTGCATCTGCAATATTTCTTCTGTGTGGAACCACAAGTCTAAGCATGATAACACCTCTCACTATGTTTGAAATTAGGGTATGCAGTTCAAGGTCCCCTCCAATATGTCAAGCTGCACTGGGCCTGATTTAGAGGTGGACGCATTTAAAACGAGAGAAGGTTTTACGAGAGAGGTCTTGAAAAAGGCTTGTTGCGACTATGGTGAATTCATTTTTCCATTTCCTTTTTCATGCCTGGCGAGTGACCTAATTTTACGGATGCTTACAGAAATTAAGATTGTTATAGCAGCTTCTACGTTATTGTATCGATGATCACAGTTGGTCCTATACTTTTAATGGGACCTGTTTTGCTCATCCATGTTGTACTTTGGCAAAAAAGTGCATTTCAAGGTGCCCTACAAGCAATGTAATAAAATAATTACCACACAAAATACTGTAATAAAGACAGACAGCACCCATGTGCTGACACATATAAGAGGCTAAACCAATAATTATATTTAGGAGTACACGTGAAGAGTTTATGAGATTTAAAGCGAGATTATGTCCAAAGTTCAATTGAGTGTGGGTGAAAGGTCTGCTTTAAATACCAACATGAACCAATATATTCTACAACTCCAAAAATGTACGTCAGGGAACTATATATAAAAAAATTAAAAAAAGAAAAAGAAAAAAATAATAATAATAATAATAATAGGGCACAACTGCTGAGTAAACATAAGCTCACTGTCTTTCTGCAAAGGGCAAATGAATTATCAAATACATTCTGGCCACGTACAAAAGCAGAGGATGTGTGCGGTAATCATTAGTCAGCAGTATATAAAAATAGGACAATTAAATTAACCCATAATACTATTTCACTATTTAAATGTCATTTATGCCAAACAATTTCAAATCTAAATAAAAAATGTAGGCTCAGATTGATCAAGCCTTGGAGAATGATAAATTGTACGGTGATAAAGTACCAACCAATCAGCTCTTCTCATTTTTCAAACACAGCCTGTAACTTAGCAGCTAGGAGCTCATTGTTACCACATCAGGATAAAAATAGCTATAAATAGAAAACTTGTGCTTTTACATTAATATACTCAAAGTATCTTGGAATTTCATAATTTCCAGCGGCTGCAAAACGATGGATAGGTATCATGTCTTACATCTGTAGTGTTTACTCACACGTGTACTAGCCAAATGCACATTGCCCTTGGAAATATTTTCCAATGTTGGCAACAAACTTGGCACACAGTACTGAGAGTCGGATTATAGCCTCTGCTGTTCTCACCAGTAATCCTATATCCTTGAGTCTACAAAACAGATCATTGCAACTCAGCAATCTGCAGAAAGGGTTTGCACCTCCGCTATCATGTTCATAGTTTAATTAATAAAATTTCTGACAATGTCTACTGTCTACATCAGTGATGGGCAATCTGATACACTTCAAGCATGTGCAGCCCTCTAACCTTTAAAATGGCTGCATGTTACCCTTAATTAGCAGTAATTAGAAGAAAAAAACAACTCCAAAATGACCACCGTACACCCACCCAGCTTGCCACAAAATCACCCCCACACATCCCTTAGATCTGTCTGCATTTTATTGGGGAAGTCGTGGGATTCAACAGTACCTTCACATATGGATATAGATTTACTAAAAATTCTAAGATTGGAAAAATGGAGGTGTTACCCAAAGCATCCAATCAGATTCTAGCTACCATTTTCCTATTACAAACTAAAACATAATAGCTTTACTCCGATTGGTTGCTATGGGCAACACCTTCAGATTTCCCTTTCAGAAGCAATAGTAAATCTAACACATATTGGGAGATGTAAAATATTAAGCTTCTTTTGAAACTCAGAAGTTGCACACAGCAGCCAACCAATCAGCTTCTACCTATCATTTCATACAAAATAGGATTTTAAATACCTACTAGTAAATCCTTTTCTCGTAGTCCGTAGGGGATACTGGGAATCCATTTAGTACCATGGGGTATAGATGGGTCCACTAGGAGCCATGGGCACTTTAAGAAATTAAAAGTGTGTGCTGGCTCCTCCCTCTATGCCCCTCCCACCTGACTCAGTCTAGGAAACTGTGCCCGGAGGAGACGGACATACCTTGAGAAAAGGAAACAGATAAGAACAGTGGTGAGATTTTGAACCAGCACACCCATAACAAGAGGATAGGTATGCGAACCAGAACGTGAAAACAAGAACAGCAACAGCTGAACCAAACAACAGTTAACAAGTAACTTAGCAGGAAGAACGAAGCACTGGGCGGGCACCCAGTATCCCCTATGGACTACGAGAAAAGGATTTACCGGTAGGTAATTAAAATCCTATTTTCTCTTACGTCCTAGGGGATACTGGGAATCCATTTAGTACCATGGGGAAGTACCAAGGCTCCCAAACTGGGTGGGAGAGTGCGGAGGTTCCTGCAGAACTGATTGACCAAACTGAAGGTCCTCAGAGGCCAAGGTATCAAACTTGTAAAACTTTGCAAACGTGTTCGAACCCGACCAAGTAGCTGCTCGGAATAGCTGTAATGCCGAGACCACCCCAGGCAGCCGCCCAGGAGGAACTCACTGACCTAGTAGAGTGGGACTGAATAGATTTAGGAATCTGCAAACCTGCTGTAGAATAAGCATGTTGGATAGTAAGCCTGATCCATCTTGCAATTGACTGCTTTGAAGCAGGACACCCAATCTTGTTGGCATCACAGAGAACGAACAGTGAATCCGATTTCCTGGTACGAGCCACTCTCTTCACATATATCTTCAAAGCCAGCACCACATCCAAGGACTTTGAAACAGTAGAGGTGTCCGTAACAACCGGAACCACAATCGGCTGGTTGATGTGAAACGCCGACACCACCTTAGGAAGGAATTGCTGACGAGTCCTGAGTTCAGCTCTGTCCTCGTGGAAACTCAAGTAGGGACTCTTGTGCGACAACGCCCCCAGCTCCGAGACGCGCCTTGCCGAGGCCAAGGCCAACAGCGTGACTGTTTTCCACGCAAGACATTTTTCTTCCACCTCCAGTAACAGTTCAAACCAGTGCGATTGGAGGTACCATAGAACCAACTGGAGATCCCAAGGTGCCGTGGGAGGCACAAAGGGAGGTTGGTAGTGAAGCCAATTGTTTCTGAAAGAAAATCGACAAGCCCGAAATCTGAACCTTTAAAAAAGAGCCTAGGTGTAGGCCCACATCCACTCCCGATTGCAGGAACAGCAGGAAACATCCCAGATGAAATCCCACTGTAGAATATCGTCTACTTTCACACCAAGAGACATATTTCTTCCAGAAACGATGTAATGTTTCAACGTTACCCCCTTCCTGGTTTGGATCATAGTCGGGATGACCTTGTCAGGAATCCCTTTCTGAGCTAGAATCAGCCTCTCAACTTCCATGGCGTCAAACGTAGCCATGGTAAGTCTTGATAGACGAACGGCCCTGTTGCAGAAGATCCTGTCGAAGAGGCAGAGGCCATGGATCTTCGCTTAGCATCTCTAGAATGTCCGCATACCAGGCCCTTCTCGGCCAGTATGGAGCAATCAGGATTGCATGAACTCTTTCCCTTCTTATTCTTTTGAGAACCCTTGGGATCAGAGGAATCGGAGGAAACAAGTATACCAGTTGGCATCCCCACGGAGTTGTCAGGGCGTCGACCGCTACAGCCTGTGGGTCCCTCGACGTGGAACAATACCGCCTGAGCTTCTTGTTGAGACGAGAGGCCATCATGTCAATTTGTGGACAACCCCACCGATATGTTAGGCGCTGGAACACCTCTGGGTGGAGGCCCCATTCTCCTGGGTGCAGGCCGTTTCTGCTGAGGAAATCTGCTTCCCAGTTGTCTACTCCCGGAATGAAGATTGCCGACAACGCCACCGCGTGTTTTTCCGCCCAGAGGAGAATTCTTGACACCTCTGACATTGCGGCTCTGCTTTTCATTCCGATTAGTGTGGGTAGAGATATCATAATGGCACTAACTAAGCAGCAACAATTCTCTGTCGTGGTTATACCCTTTAACCAAATAGGGTACTCAAAACATGGGGTAGTGACAGAAAATAATAAAGATTTCTTGTTCCCACATATACGATTGAGATTGGAGCCGTTGGAAACAATATTGAAGACCTATGCATTAATGACATGCTTGAAAACTACATTTATCTGGTAAAGCCTCCAATTAAATATTCAACGTTGGGGATATACACCGTTTATCACCACACGTTTCTCGGCTTTTCTCACCATATATGGGACTTAGTTGAAACAACATTACACTATGTATATTGTTCTTATTTATTTACTTACATGTCTATTGATGCTTGGTGTACAAGAAGCATATTCGTTTGAATCACCCATCTCTACTACGAATTTAGCGCTTGGTTTGAGATAAGTATCAACATCATATTAAGGGTTGCATGCATGCACCTTCCTTGATAGAACCTTAGCGCACTTTATTTTCTGTCACCACCCCATGTTTTGACTGCTTTTCGTTCCGTCTTGTCGGTTTATGTATGTCACCGCAGTCACACTGTTCGACTGAACTTGAATGGCCCGATTTTGAAGAAGATAAGAGGCCTGCAGAAGGGCATTGTAGATTGCCTTGAGCTCCAGGATGTTTATGGGAAGTGTGGCTACCAGACTTGACCATCTTCCTTGGAATTGTACCCCCTGGGTGACCGCTCTCCAACCTCTGAGGCTTGCGTTGGTGGTTAACAGAATCCAACTTTGAATCCCGAACAGTCGACCCTTCACCAGGTGAGAAGTTTGTAACCACTACAGGAGGGAAATCCTGGCCTTTGGCAACAGACGAATCATCTGATGCATGTGTAGATGCGATCTGGACTATTTGTCCAAAAGATCCAGCTGTAAGGGCCTTGCATGAAACCTTCCGTACTGAACTGCCTCGTAAGAGGACACCATCTTTCCCAGAAAATGGATGCACTGATGTACTGAGATTTGGTTTGGCTTCAAGACAGCCTGCACCATCGAATGGATTACCATTGCCTTTTCCAAGGGAAGGAACACTTACTGAGACTCTGTGTCCAGGATCATTCCCAGGAAATGCAGCTTCTGCGTTGGTTCTAGGTGAGGTTTTGGCAGGTTCAGAATCCACAAATGATCCAGGAGCAATGTGGTTGTGAGACTAACACATGTTCCCTGGATGCAGCCTTTATCAGAAGATCATCCAGGTAAGGAATATTGTTCACTCCTTGTTTTCGGAGTAACATCATCATCTCTGCCAACACTTTGATGAACACCCTCTGTGCCATTGAGAGACCAAAAGACAGGGCCTGATACTGGTAGTGACAGTCCTGCAGTGCAAACCGCAGGTAAGCCTGGTGAGGCGGCCAGATTGGAATGTGAAGGTACGCATCCTTGATATCCAGAAACATAAGGAACACTCTTCCAGACTTGAGATCACCGCTCTCAGTGACTCCATTTTGAACTTGAATACCCGTAAGTACGGGTATTCAGAATCGGTCTGACCAAACCATCCGGTTTCGGTACTATAAACAAGCTGGAATAGTATTCCCTGTTTTGTAGATGAGGTGGAACTGGAACAATGACCTGAGTCGGTAACAGTTTTTGAACAGCTTCTTGTAAGGTTATTCTTGCTTCCTGGGAAGCTGGTAAGCCTGATTTGAAGAATATGTGAGGTGGGAGATACTGGAACTCCAGCCTGTAGCTCTGAGAAATAAGGTCTAGGACCCAGGGGTCCTTGCAAGATCTCACCAACGCGTGACTGAAGAATTTTAGCCGGGCTCCCACCTGCCTTGCTTCCAAGCATGCGGAAGGCTTTGAGGCAACAGAGCTGGAGCTAGGTTCCTGAGAACCAACAGTGGTTGGCTTGCGTGATTTCCCTCTAGCACCTCTGGCGGCGGTAGAACCACCTCTGGCTCTGCCCCAAAACTTCGCAGTCCGAAAGTTGGGTCCCGAGTAGGTCTTCCTAGCAGGACGTACTGCAGAAGGCAGATAGGTGAATTTACCAGCAGTAGCTTTTGAAATCCACTTATCCAGTTCATTGCCAAATAAGGCCTCACCTGAGAATGGCAGGCCTTCCACACCTTTCTTGGAGTCTGCGTCGGCAGTCCACGGACGTAACCATAAACCTCTGCATGCTGACACTGCCATAGCGGTTGTGCGTGCATTTAGCAAATCTATGTCCTTTGTGGCTTCAACCATAAAGTTTGCAGAAGTAAAATAATTTCACCTCGAGGTAAGGTGTCAAAACCCTCTATGATATTATCAGACCACTTTGCAATGGCTTTTGCAATCCATCCACATGCTCTAGTGCAGTGGTTCTCAAACTCGGTCCTCAGGACCCCACATGGTTCACGTTTTCCATGTCACCCAGCAGCTGCACTGTGTATCACCAACTGTCACATTTCAAAAATCTACAGGTGACCTGCCAAACATGAACTGTGTGGGGTCCTGAGGACCGAGTTTGAGAACATGTGCTCTAGTGGGTCTCTGAGCCACCCCTGCAGCTGTATACAAAGATTTCAGGGTACTCTCAATCTTCTAATCAGCTGTGTCCTTTAAGGAGGCTGCACAAGGAACAGGTAAAACAAATTTACGTGAGAGCCTGGAGACTTATGGATCTACAATCAGATTTTCCCACTTTTTCCTATCCTCGGGGGGGAAAGGGAAAAGTTGACAGTAACCGCTTAGATATCTGGAACTTTTTTTCTGGATTAACCCACAGTTGGTTCAAACAGGGTTTTTAGTTCTTTTGACACAGGAAACGTAGCGGAGGATTTTTTCTGTACATTAAAGTAAGATTCCTCACTCTCCTCAGTCACCTTGTCAGGAATATTGAGGACTTCCCTGATAGCGTCTATGAGCGCTTCAACTCCCTGAGATAGACTACCCTCCCCTACCGCCATGTGCACCTCACCTTCCTCCATTTCTGACCCTTCTTGATCAGAGTCAGAATGCAGGAACTGGGCTAAAGTACGTTTTTGTGAACAACCGGCAGAGGACCGAGACGCTGGTCTGAGTACTGAGTCCTTTTGCATAAACTCAGTCATAGACTTTAAGTATTGCGTCTCTTTCTCATTTCGAGATAATTTAGTAGAGATGGTGATCATCCCCCTAATGGAGTCCAGCCAAGCTGGCTCTGCTTCCTTTGTCTGAGAAGGGACACTACACTGAGTACACACTAGTGAACCCCCAGGAGAGGAGGAACACTGTGTCTTACATGTAACACACTGCTTGCTTTCTGACATCCTTGCAGCAGAATGGCATAAACACAGGAAATAGTTAACAGCACAATTAAACCCACAAAGAGTCCTTCATGAGAGACACAAAATGTAGAGAAACCAGCACACGGCGGCTAATATCGCTAAAGTAAGCTTAGCTGGGTCGCAGACTAAGTACCCTAATTGGGGACTCAGCTCCCTCCCTGCTATAACCCCCTGGTGCCACTGAGGTAAACTGGAGGCTTTATGGAGGAGCTGCGCGTCCCTGCAGTCAGTGTATGTGATGATGCCGTCTGTAAAATGGCGCCTGCGAGCTGCAGGATCCGGTCATAGGAGCTATGTCCTGTCATCGGGGAACAAGACCATTAACCCTTTGGGAGGTTGGGCCATCCCGTCCACCCTAAGTCCCACAAAGCAGGCAGGCTGGTGCTATCCAGTCCTGCCTGAATATAACAAACAGAGAAAATAAATGCAGAAAACGCTTCAGGAGCTTCCAGAAACGTGACCGGCTCCTCCGGGCACATTTTCTAAACTGAGTCAGTTGGGAGGGGCATACAGGGAGGAGCCAGCACACACTATAAATTTCTTAAATTGCCCATGGCTCCTAGTGGACCCATCTATACCCCATGGTACTAAATGGATTACCAGCATCCCCTAGGACGTAAGAGAAAGTACTTTAGAAGTGCTAGCAAGAGGGTGAATGGTTGCTATGGCCAAATTCCCCAAGTGTCCTCTTCTCCATTCTTTTGGAGGCTTGATACCTCTCACCCCAGGGTTGATGTTAATTTTGCCATGTAAATGATTGACACTTTAAAGATACGAGCACACTCACAGAAAGTCCCACACAGCCTGCAACGCGCAGGCTACTAAATTTCAGTGCAAGTCACCTTCTTTGCTTTATAATACACAACTTCAAATTCAGTCCAGGTCCTATTCAATAAGAGTTGGGACCGTAGGTGAAGCTAAGTGGGGCATAAGGTACAGTAATAGTCAGAGTAGAGTCACTAAGGCTAATTCAGCTAGCGTTGAGGCTCTTTTGGAGCTTTACACGCTACTACAATGTGAGTTGTCCGAGCAAGATAACTTTGCTTGTTTTGCTCACACACATAGAAGCTTGAGGAATACGGAGCAATGTTTGTCCCTCCTGTAATTACCCATGGGCATGATCATAATGTACTTATTTAAGGGTGTAGTATGGTATGCCGGCGGCCGGGCTCCCGGCGACCAGCATACCGGGGCCGCGAGCCCGACCGCCAGCATACCGACAGTGTGGCGAGCGCAAAGGAGCCCCTTGCGGGCTCGCCACGCTGCGGGCACGGTGGCGCGCGCCACGCTATTTATTCTCCCTCCAGGGGGGTCGTGGACCCCCATGAGGGAAAATAGCTGTCGGTATGCCGGGTGGCGGGATCCCCGCGCCGGTATACTGTGCGCCGGGATCCCGACATTCGGCATACTGAAGACCACCCCTTATTTAACCATTTGCTGCTCTTAATACAATGCAATTCATGGCAGAGCAAAATAAACAAATGTCTGCATACCCATATAATTATATACTACACACACACACACACACACACACACACACACACACACACACAATTCCTGTATTAGCGGAGGCTTAGCTAAAACTTCCTTGTTGAGGAAAAAACAAACAATAATGTGAGCAATGAGTGATGACTGGTTATAGGAGTTGCCTGCACAACAATACTTTAGCAATGAACCCTTATTATCTGACATTTACAACAAGGCATTGACATAAAGAGGGACTTCATTACAGGTGTATAAAGTAGTGTTCCATGCAAGATCAAAGCAAGGACGTCAGAGCTTGATGGATGGATGTCATTGGTATTTAACTCTGCTTTGGCCAGAAAATAAGAATTTACTTACCGATAATTCTATTTCTCATAGTCCGTAGTGGATGCTGGGGACTCCGTAAGGACCATGGGGAATAGCGGCTCCGCAGGAGACTGGGCACATCTAAAGAAAGCTTTAGGACTATCTGGTGTGCACTGGCTCCTCCCCCTATGACCCTCCTCCAAGCCTCAGTTAGGATACTGTGCCCGGACGAGCGTACACAATAAGGAAGGATTTTGAATCCCGGGTAAGACTCATACCAGCCACACCAATCACACCGTATAACCTGTGATCTGAACCCAGTTAACAGCATGATAACAGAGGAGCCTCTGAAAGATGGCTCACAACAATAATAACCCGATTTTTGTAACAATAACTATGTACAAGTATTGCAGACAATCCGCACTTGGGATGGGCGCCCAGCATCCACTACGGACTATGAGAAATAGAATTATCGGTAAGTAAATTCTTATTTTCTCTAACGTCCTAAGTGGATGCTGGGGACTCCGTAAGGACCATGGGGATTATACCAAAGCTCCCAAACGGGCGGGAGAGTGCGGATGACTCTGCAGCACCAAATGAGAGAACTCCAGGTCCTCCTCAGCCAGGATATCAATTTTGTAGAATTTTACAAACGTATTTGCTCCTGACCAAGTAGCTGCTCGGCAAAGTTGTAAAGCCGAGACCCCTCGGGCAGCTGCCCAAGATGAGCCCACCTTCCTTGTGGAGTGGGCATTTACAGATTTTTTGGCTGTGGCAGGCCTGCCACAGAATGTGCAAGCTGAATTGTACTACAAATCCGACCAGCAATAGTCTGCTTAGAAGCAGGAGCACCCAGCTTGTTGGGTGCATACAGGATAAACAGCGAGTCAGATTCCCCGACTCCAGCCGTCCTGGAAACATATATTTTCAGGGCACTGACAACGTCTAGCAACTTGGAGGCCTCCAAGTCCCTAGTAGCCGCAGGCACCACAAATAGGTTGGTTCAGGTGAAACGCTGAAACCACCTTGGGGAGAAACTGAGGACGAGTCCTCAATTCCGCCCTGTCCGAATGGAAAATCAGATAAGGGCTTTTTCAGGATAAAGCCGCCAATTCTGACACGCGCCTGGCCCAGGCCAGGGCCAACAGCATGACCACTTTTCATGTGAGATATTTTAACTCCACAGATTTAAATGGTTCAAACCAATGTGACATTTGGAACCCAAAACTACATTGAGATCCCAAAGTGCCACTGGAGGCACAAAAGGAGGCTGTATATGCAGTACCCCTTTTACAAACGTCTGAACTTCAGGGACTGAAGCTAGTTCTTTTTGGAAGAAAATTGACAGGGCCGAAATTTGAACCTTAATGGACCCCAATTTCAGGCCCATAGACACTCCTGTTTGCAGGAATCGACCCAGTTGAATTTCCTCCGTCGGGCCTTACTGGCCTCGCACCACGCAACATATTTTCACCAATTGCGGTGATAATGTTTTTGCGGTTACATCCTTCCTGGCTTTGATCAGGATAGGGATGACTTCATCCGGAATGCCTTTTTTCCTTCAGGATCCGGCGTTCAACCGCCATGCCGTCAAACGCAGCCGCGGTAAGTCTTGGAACAGACAGGGTCCTTGCTGGAGCAGGTCCCTTCTTAGAGGTAGAGGCCACGGATCCTCCGTGAGCATCTCTTGAAGTTCCGGTTACCAAGTCCTTCTTGGCCAATCCGGAGCCACGAATATAGTGCTTACTCCTCTCCATTTTATCAATCTCAGTACCTTGGGTATGAGAGGCAGAGGAGGGAACACATACCCTGACTGGTACACCCACGGTGTTACCAGAGCGTCTACAGCTTATTGCCTGAGGGTCCCTGGACCTGGCGCAATACCTGTCGAGTTTTTAATCATGTGGAAGACTTCTGGGTGAAGTCCCCACTCTCCCGGGTGGAGGTCGTGCTGAGGAAGTCTGCTTCCCAGTTGTCCACTCCCGGAATGAATACTGCTGACAGTGCTATCACATGATTTTCCGCCCAGCGAAGAATCCTTGCAGCTTCTGCCATTGCCCTCCTGCTTCTTGTGCCACCCTGTCTGTTTACGTGGGTGACTGCCGTGATGTTGTCCGACTGGATCAACACCGGCTGACCTTGAAGCAGAGGTCTTGCTAAGCTTAGAGCATTGTAAATGTCCCTTAGCTTCAGGATATTTATGTGAAGTGATGTCTCCAGGCTTGACCATAAGCCCTGGATATTCCTTCCCTGTGTGACTGCTCCCCAGCCTCGCAGGCTGGCATCCGTGGTCACCAGGACCCAGTCCTGAATGCCTAATCTGCGGCCCTCTAGAAGATGAGCCCTCTGCAACCACCACAGGAGGGACACCCTTGTCCTTGGTGACAGGGTTATCCGCTGATGCATCTGAAGATGCGACCCGGACCATTTGTCCAGCAGGTCCCACTGGAAAGTTCTTGCGTGGAATCTGCCGAATGGGATTGCTTCGTAGGAAGCCACCATTTTACCCAGAACCCTTGTGCATTGATGCACTGAGACTTGGCTCGGTTTTAGGAGGTTCCTGACTAGCTCGGATAACTCCCTGGCTTTCTCCTCCGGGAGAAACACCTTTTTCTGGACTGTGTCCAGGATCATCCCTAGGAACAGAAGACACGTCGTCGGAACCAGGTGCGATTTTGGAATATTGAGAATCCAATCGTGCTGCCGCAACACTACCTGAGATAGTGCTACACCGACCTCCAACTGTTCCCTGGATCTTACCCTTATCAGGGAATTGTCCAAGTAAGGGATAACTAAAATTCACTTCCTTCGAAGGAATATCATCATTTCGGCCATTACCTTGGTAAAGACCCGGGGTGCCGTGGACCATCCATACGGCAGCGTCTGAACTGATAGTGACAGTTCTGTACCATAAACCTGAGGTACCCTTGGTGAGAAGGGTACATTTTTGACATGAAGGTAAGCATCCTTGATGTCCCGAGACATCATGTAGTCCCCTTCTTCCAGGTTCGCAATCACTGCTCTGAGTGACTCAATCTTGAATTTGAACCTCTGTATTCAAAGATTTTAGATTTAGAATCGGTCTCACCGAGCCGTCCGGCTTCGGTACCACAACAGTGTGGAATAATACCCCGTTCCCTGTTGCAGGAGGGGTATCTTGATTATCACCTGCTGGGAATACAGCTTGTGAATGGCTTCCAAAACTGTCTCCCTGTCAGAAGGAGACATCGGTAAAGCCGACTTTAGGAAACGGCGAGGGGGAGACGTCTCGAATTCTAATTTGTACCCCTGAGATATCACCTGAAGGATCCAGGGGTCTACTTGCGAGTGAGCCCACTGCGCGCTGAAATTCATTGAGACGGGCCCCCCACCGTGCCTGATTCTGCTTGTAAAGCCCCAGCGTATACTGAGGGCTTGGCAGAGGCGGGAGAAGGTTTCTGTTCCTGGGAACTGGCTGATTTCTGCAGCCTTTTTCCTCTCCCTCTGTCACGGGGCAGAAATGAGGAACCTTTTTCCCGCTTGTCCACGAAAAGACTGCGCCTGATAATACGGCGTCTTCTCATGTTGAGAGGCGACCTGGGGTACAAACGTGGAATTCCCAGCTGTTGCCGTGGCCACCAGGTCCGAAAGACCGACCCCAAATAACTCCTCCCCTTAATAAAGCAATACTTCCAAATGCCGTTTGGAATACGCATCACCTGACCACTGACGTGTCCATAACCCTCTACTGGTAGAAATGGACAACGCGCTTAGACTTGATGCCAGTCGGCAATTATTCCGCTGTGCATCACGCATATATAGAAATGCATCTTTTAAATGCTCTATAGGCAAAAATATACTGTCCCTATCTAGGGTATCAATATTTTCAGTCAGGGAATCCGACCACGCCAACCCAGCACTGCACATCCAGGCTGAGGCGATTGCTGGTCGCAGTATAACACCAGTATGTGTGTAAATACCTTTTAGGATACCCTCCTGCTTTCTATCAGCAGGATCCTTAAGGGCGGCCATCTCAGGCGAAGGTAGAGCCCTTACAAGCGTGTGAGCGCTTTATCCACCCTAGGGGGTGTTTCCCAACGCACCCTAACCTCTGGCGGGAAAGGATATAATGCCAATAACATTTAGAAATTATCAGTTGTTATCGGGGGAAACCCACGCATCATCACACACCTCATTTAATTTCTCAGATTCAGGAAAACTACAGGTAGTTTTTCCTCACCGAACATAATACCCCTTTTTTGGTGGTACTCGTATTATCAGAAATGTGTAAAACATTTTTCATTGCCTCAATCATGTAACGTGTGGCCCTACTGGAAGTCACATTCGTCTCTTCACCGTCGACACTGGAGTCAGTATCCGTGTCGGCGTCTATATCTGCCATCTGAGGTAACGGGCGCTTTAGAGCCCCTGACGGCCTATGAGACGTCTGGACAGGCACAAGCTGAGTAGCCGGCTGTCTCATGTCAACCACTGTCTTTTATACAGAGCTGACACTGTCACGTAATTCCTTCCAACAGTTCATCCACTCAGGTGTCGACCCCCTAGGGGGTGACATCACTATTACAGGCAATCTGCTCCGTCTCCACATCATTTTTCTCCTCATACATGTCGACACAAAAGTACCGACATACAGCACACACACAGGGAATGCTCTTATCGAAGACAGGACCCCACTAGCCCTTTGGGGAGACAGAGGGAGAGTTTGCCAGCACACACCAGAGCGCTATATATATACACAGGGATAACCTTATATAAGTGTTTTTCCCCTTATAGCTGCTGTATAGTTAATACTGCGCCTAATTAGTGCCCCCCTCTCTTTTTTAACCCTTTCTTTAGTGTAGTGACTGCAGGGGAGAGCCAGGGAGCTTCCCTCCAACGGAGCTGTGAGGGAAAATAGCGCCAGTGTGCTGAGGAGATAAGGCCGCCGATAAGGGGGCGGAGCCTATCTCCCGTTTTTCTATGTATTCTGGCAGGGGTTAAATGCATCCATATAGCCCAGGAGCTATATGCGATGCATTTTTTGCCATCCAAGGTGTTTTTATTGCGTCTCAGGGCGCCCCCCCCCAGCGCCCTGCACCCTCAGTGACCGAAGTGTGAAGTGTGCTGAGAGCAATGGCGCACAGCTGCAGTGCTGTGCGCTACCTTGTTGAAGACAGGACGTCTTCTGCCGCCGATTTTCCGGACCTCTTCTGCCTTCTGGCTCTGTAAGGGGGCCGGCGGCGCGGCTCTGGGACCCATCCAAGCTGGGCCTGTGATCGTCCCTCTGGAGCTAATGTCCAGTAGCCTAAGAAGCCCAATCCACTCTGCACGCAGGTGAGTTCGCTTCTTCTCCCCTTAGTCCCTCGATGCAGTGAGCCTGTTGCCAGCAGGTCTCACTGAAAATAAAAAACCTAAACTAAAACTTTCACTAAGAAGCTCAGGAGAGCCCCTAGTGTGCACCCTTCTCGTTCGGGCACAGAGATCTAACTGAGGCTTGGAGGAGGGTCATTGGGGGAGGAGCCAGTGCACACCAGATAGTCCTAAAGCTTTCTTTAGATGTGACCAGTCTCCTGCGGAGCCGCTATTCCCCATGGTCCTTACGGAGTCCCCAGCATCCACTTAGGACGTTAGAGAAAATATGACAATGAGAGAGATTAAGAAAACAGGTCCATATCTGATCAATAAAAACGAACAGATTCTATGGCTTCATAGCATAGTTCCAGCTAAGACAGAACTACAGATGGAGCATCCTCTCATCATTGCTGTTTCTCCGCCTAAATGGAGGATTAGTCACGCCTAAGCGATAGCTCAGGTTGTTCAGGTGTTGCATGGACAGGCGCACCGAGGCATGACTACATACGCAGCATGCAATACACATCTGTCACGATCCGGTTAACTAGACGCCATTTCTTACCGGTTAAGTGCCTCCTGAGGTTGGCTCAGCGAGCCAGGGCCGGCCTGTAGTTTGTGTTGCCTGCAGAGCTGGCTTTAGCAGGTCTCCTCAGTGTTTGCACTGGTGGTGGTGCGGCATTCTCAGTCCCGTTGCGGCTGTCGCACCCGTGGTTCCCCGTCGGATGCGTGTCCCCCGACCGCCACTTCCATCTCTGTGGCCGCTGAACGCGTTGGGCACATGGACTTCTGCTGTTGCGGCCTCCGCCGCCATTGTTACCTCACACATGGGTTCTAAGTTCCTAATTCCCCTTCTGCATTCGTCTATGGGCGCAGCCATGTTGGGTTTGCATCACATGATACCGTTTCACCTATCCACAGTGCTGACAGAACCGGAGCCTAATTGCCCACCAATCCCAGTTATCCTACAGGTATAAATATCCTGTCCCAGCGCTTGGAGGGTTGTCAGTGCTTCAATTGTCTCCTGTGATTCCAGTGTGCAGTTCTCTGTGGACTCTCTCTGCATTAGCCTGACTCCCTGGCGGTTTCCTCTCCGGTGATATTCCAGCTCCCTGTGTTCGTGCCCTGTGGTGCACCCTGTCACCATTGTTCCTGCACCCAGTGCTAATAGCATTACATGCTCCGGCTTCCTAGTAGCCACTTCAGTGATCTACAGTCTTCCATCAAACCCTAGTTTCAACTACAGTTTTCAGGCGAACCCTAGTTTCAACTACAGTTTTCCGGTGAACCCTAGCTTCAACTACAGTTTTCCAGCGAACCCTAGCTTCAACTACAGTTTTCCATCGAACCCCAGCTTCATCTACAGTTTTCCAGCGAACCCCAGCTTCATTTATATTTTAACAACGATCTCCAGTATTATTTACAGCTTCACCTACTGTTCCCAACATTACGTTATTTCCTCACTTGGGCCCCCAGGCATTATACAGAACTTTCCTTCACATTCCGGATTACTGGTCTGACCAGTTGTGCTCCAAATAACCACTTGTGACGTTTTATTATTCTTTTGCACTTTATATAACTTTTATTTAATAAAATCCCTGAAAGATACTTTCAGTTGTCGTGGTCATGCCTTCGGGCATTCATTGCTACTGTCTTAGCGCATGTCTAGGAGTCTACTCACACCACCCAATTTCCGGTATCCGTCAGCCCCTACAACTGAGGCTTCCAGATACCCTCACCAGCCCTCAGTTGTGACAACATCTTCACCACTGGGTGGCTAATGCTCCACTAATCCAGTACTGTAGAGTGAATAGCGGCGGATTGATCTACAAGCTCTGGCAAATGGTCAGACGACCGCAATGTTACTGTATACTGTACACACAGATCAATGGTCAGACAGAAAGAGTACATTTTAAAAAAGAGAGACAAATAAATCAATCAATAAAAATAGTGTATACAGAAGCAAACGAACATGTTGAAGCAATGGTCCATTGACGTTAGGCATACAGTACTGTATATGAGCGTCCTAGTCCCGTAGCCAATACAGCAAAACCCATGGGATCACTTCCTACATTTACACATGAGCTTGTGTCTCTATCACCAGGCATCGTGGACAAGCGGTGAAGTGTCCCGCACCCCATGCTCAGAGTCCAGAGTTGGAGTCCCAAAGTGCGAATTACTTTTTTTTTTTTCTTAAACTTTGTTATTTATTTTTTATAACATTCATATATAAGAACCTTACATTTAATAGAATTATGCACCCAGGAAAAGACCTGTTTCCATAACTAACTGTTGGGGCGTCCGACCCGCAAATCCATAGCACAGCACAGTACTGTTTAATGTACATTCACTCTGGCCCTCTCTAGCCCTTTCCCCCAACCAAAGTGACTGTAGTATCAGCTCTTCATTTACATACTGTGTTGGCCACTTTGAAAAAAATTCAGTATCTCGGGGGAGGGGGAAGAGTGAGTGAGGAGATGGTGAGTTCAGAGACGCTGTCAAAAATATTTATTCTCTGTCGGGACCCAAAAAAACAAACCAATAAATAATAATATATACATACGCAAACGAATGTGTTAAAGCAATGGTCCATTGACATTAGGTTTATGTGAGCTATTAAATAAAATTAAATTAAAATGGGCTTAAAGCTTAGTATCTCCGGTTCTTGGGGTATGGAAGGGGAGATGATTAGCTACCAGATGATACCAACCCCAAGTTTGTATGACCCCCACAAGGCTAACAGCAAGCGTCGGAGCCCATGGTGGGCCTGCATTAACAGGCCCATTATAGTCTATGGGAAAATGGGTCCACTTTGCGCCCCGATATCTCCGGTTCTGGATGTCCCAGAGAGCCGAGACCAGTACCAAACGAATGAAGAGACTCTTGTCATTCGGAGCAGACCAGCTACTAGTTTATGTGACACTGCAAAAGAAAACAGCAAGCATCCATCCGTATGTCGGATCCCCTCCAATTGTCCGCACAGCTTGCACGGGGTGCGGGGATTCTGGCTAGATAGAAAATACTGTACAGAGATGCTAAGCACAGTGTTTTGGCATCCAGGAACTTAGGGAGGAGCTGTTCTCTCTCCCCATTATACTTATAAGGTTTTGGCACATAGAAAGGGAGGTTAGGGTTAGGCATCAAGCAGGGAGGGTTAGGCACCACCGGGGAGGGGTAAGGTTAGGCACCACTGGGGAGGGTAAGTTTACGAACCCACAAGGGAGGGTTAGGGTAGGAGGCAGAGGAGGGTTAAGGGACTTTACAGGGAGCTGTTGGGATTCTGATGGACGAGATGCCACTGTCGGGAAATCATACCCTGTTATGACTATAAGCCTGCCAGCCAGATAGTATAATACATGTAATGTAACATTATGTACATGCAGTCTTATAATAATGCACATATAAGGATTTAAGGGGAGATGTACTAAGCCTTGGAGTGTGATAAAGTGGACAGAGATAAAGTACCAACCAATCAGCTCCTGTCATTAATCAAACACAGCCTGTAACATGCCAGGTAGGAGCAGATTGACTGGTACTTTATCTCTCTCACGCTCCATGGCTTAGTACATCTCCCCCTTAATGTTGTCACAAAAGGAGAGACAAAATCTCACACTACAAAACATGTGGGAACACGAGACATTTAATTAGTTGCAGTAAATTTTCAAGATAAAAATAAGTTTTTGTTTATTTTGCCCGATGTTCATCATCAGGCAATTCAATTACCTCCACATTTTTATTGCGCAAAACACACAGATTTTGGGATAAGTTCCTGAATCCATGTGTTTTTTTCGATCACAGCCATAAAAGCACATCTTATCGCAGATTTTTTTTTCTCCTGCCTGGCAGTTGAAAAAAAAAAGTCAAGATACTGCCGGCTGTTGAGGCTAACTGAATAGCCCCGGAGGATCAATTAGCCACGGTAAATTATACCCCTTTTACACTCGCAGAAAAATCCCGGGATATTGCACATGAATGCGCATCATCCCGGGATTTTCCTCAGTGTGAAAGGGTAGAGGGACAATTTCCCGGGATGAGCATCCCCGGGATATCAACCCAGGTCTCGACCTGGGTTGAATCCGGGACCGTCCCGGGAAGCTGGGTAGTGTGAAAGGGCCCGTCCCGGGATTTTAAAAAAAAACCAACAACATGAAAACTTCCTAAGAAACATGTGTCGACCATATGTGTGTTGACCATTTGCATGTTGACCTTTTCAACCTGTTGATCTATTGTACCTGTTGACCATATGGTGTCGACCTATCACCCGCCATCGGTTACTACAAGTGAACCACACTGCCAGAAATAATAATAGTATATTTTCCATTTAATTGTGTATATATGGTAATCAGCTTCCAGAAGGAACTATCCAACACAGGGTGTCATTCAGACCTGATCGCACGCTAGTTTTTTTTTGCAATCAGGTCAGAACTGCGCATGCGTATGCACCGTAATGCGCAGGCGCGTCACACGAGTACAAAGCGGATTGTTGCTGTGCGATGGGTTGTACGAAGAATCCATTCGCACAGCCGATCGCAAGGAGATTGACAGGAAGAGGGCATTTGTGGGTGGCAACTGACCATTTTCTGGGACTGTTTGGAAAAACGCAGGCGTGTCCAAGCGTTTGCAGGGCGGGTGTCTGACGTCAATTACGGCCCGGACAGGCTGAAGTGCTCGCAGCGGCTGAGTGAGTTATGGGCAACTCAGAAGCTGCAGAAAGTATTTTTTATGTACCGCTCGGCTGCACATGCGATCGCACACTTGCACAGCTAAAATACACTCCCCGGTGGGAGGCGACTATGCAAACGCTGGACTGCAAAAAAACACTAGCGAGCGATCAGGTCTGAATTAGGCCCAGTCTTTAAAGGTCACAATGACCTCAAATCAATATGGTACAGAAGTGATAATAAATTTGATGAGCCTAATCAAAAATTGCTAAGGGGGATATCAGATTACAACTAGCGATACACTTACCACGTGGCAAATAAAGTGTACAATATTCAACCAGTAAATATTTGCACGTTCTGTGAGAATATTCTGTGATTTAATATGTTGCTACTTCCTATTTTTTGATATTTGATATGGCTGCCACGTGGCCCAAGTTAAACAGAGAGACTCAAAACCAAAACAAACAAGAGGAGAAAAGAAATTATTCACTAAAGGAAATGCTACAACTGGTAAAAATCCCAGGTTAAATATTTCCTTATTGTCATCACATAAGCATACTCAAAGCATAGTTAGACAAGTCAGTCAAAGCTATAATGCATTTAGGAGTTGTCCAGACAAGGAGTGTCACCCAAACAGAATGATGAATTAGAACAAGCTATACTGTAGGACAGAGGTGGCCAACCCGCGGCTCTCGAGCCGCATGCGGCTCTCTCCTTGTTGTGATGCGGCTCCCGCTCTCTCTCATTCAAGTGATGCGGCTCTTGACTCGCACCGGCACTTGTCTCAGCCTTCCAACAGCCTGCCTCCGTCACAGGAGGCTTGGGAGGCGCCGGCACTGCTCCGCTCTATGCGGGATGTGAAGTTAGGACGTCACATCGCTTAATGAGAGGCGGAGCCGCTGCCACAGGAGAGGATGCAGCTGCGGGACTCGTGGACGCCATTGTAAGTATGCAGTCTAGGCTGCGGCTGGTGTCTAAATGCCACAGCGGAGGAGGGGGTGGTGGTGGAGCCTGCCATGAGAGCCTGTCTGCATGATGAGGGGGACCCAGGTGCCGCTGTCATCTGTGCGGTGAGGGGGACCCAGGCGCCGCTGTCATCTGTGCGGTGAGGGGGACCCAGGCGCCGCTGTCATCTGTGCGGTGAGGGCGGCCCAGCCAGCACCACGCGCCGTGCGGTGAGGAGATCAGATGCTAAATACCTGCGGGGAGTGAGAGGGGAGGAGGAGGGAATACTCGGGTCTTGGATGTTATGCTGTGTGTGGAGCTGGGGGGAATGCTGACTACTGTGTTTGGATCTGGGGGGGATGCTGGGAACTGTGTTTGGATCTGGGGGGGATGCTGGCTACTGTGTGTGGAGCTGGGGGGATGCTGGCTACAGTGTTTGGAGCTGGGGGGAATGCTGACTACTGTGTTTGGATCTGGGGGGGATGCTGGGAACTGTGTTTGGATCTGGGGGGGATGCTGGCTACTGTGTGTGGAGCTGGGGGGATGCTGGCTACAGTGTTTGGAGCTGGGGGGGATGCTGGCTACTGTGTGTGGAGCTGGGGGGGATGCTGGCTACTGGGTTTGGAGCTGGGGGGGATGCTTGATACTGTATGTGGAGCTGGGGGGATGCTGGATAGTGGATACTGTGTCCCCTGTCACCCCACCTATAATCTGTCCCTGGGCTGGAATGACATGGGAGGGGCTAAAGTGACACATGGAGACGTGTACTATGTGAATCTGACTTTTTCAATTAATTTATGTGGTTTTGAATTTAAAAATTTATTTTATGTTTGTGGGTTTTAAAAAAAACATTTTATGTGGAAGTGTATTTTTCCAGTGTATTTTCTTGTGGAGTGTATTTTATGTGAAACTGGCTTTTTTCGGTGTATTTTCTTTTGATCTGGCTTGTTTCAGTGTATTTTATGTGAATATGGCTTTCTCTATGTTTGCAAAGTAAAAAGGTAAACAAAGTTTTATACTGGGAAGATTGTGTGCAGATGATGTGTTATTTTCTATGTGCTGGGCTCACCACCTGCGTGATTAAAAATGGGGGAGAACGATACACACGGTCATGCTCCTACGAACATCATACTGAAGGCATACACACAAAAATGGGGTGTAGCCTTGTGCCAGCTAGGCCACGCCCCATTTTTTGGGCGCGCCTTCGGCGCGCACATGACAGTGACTCTTTCGCTTGACTACAGATATTTTTTGGCTCTTTGCCTCTAACTGGTTGGCCACCCCTGCTGTAGGATCTAGGGATCTCTATGTTATGCCGTGTTTGCTGTCCACAAGTGACAGTAATGAGACACATTATGGACAGGAACCTGGGAAAGTGATGCTTGTCTGGACAAGTCTTTATATAGTTCTCGAAAAACCTGCTTCATATAACTGTGCATGTAATCTGCACTAAGAGCTGAGCTGCCATGGGGAACGCATTTATTGTCCAGTGGTCTTAACGCTAGGCTGGATTTTTAAAGGGCAAAATGCGCCCTGCCCCCTTAGTCGCACCCTGCCGAAACAGCCACGTAAATAGATTGTGCACGGCACCTATTCACATTAAAGGGTGGATGCCCAGCGCACGCCCCCATCAGTGCTTAGAAATTAAGTAAAAATTGCTCAATGTGTACCCCCCTTAGCTATACATGCTCAGAACTCTTTTCACAGCTACAGCAATTTTCTAATATGGTACTCATCCCAGCAGTCTACCAATAACTGTCACACAGCAGTGTAACCTTTCCTGTTCTAGGAGTGGAATCAACCCTCAATTCACAGACTAATCTTTACCTTCTCCTTACTTGGACCAGCAAGGAGAGAGATACTGAAGTACCATGGAGGTTTGTGTGAGTAAGGGGCAGCAAGGTAAGGCAAGTGTTTGCATACAAACATATTAAGCAAACAATTTGCTTTTAACAAGGATCTGTGCCTGCAAGCAATGTTTACATACACATATATATATTTACACACCTACATACATGCAAATAAGATCGGAATATGGATATATGCATTCTCCCATCTACATGAAAAACACACATTGAACTCCACGCATGAACAGACCAGTCATTTTCCAGCACTGTAGATACAATTAAATGTCATGATGAACAAGAGTTGGCTGGGTTAAACCAAATGTTTTTGTTTTGTTTTCAAAACACTCTGGTTTTTTTTTTTTTTAGTATGCTATGACTACAAGCAGAACGCTGTGACTTCTTAAAAAATAAAAAAAAGCCTATTACAATAAAAAAAAAAAATAAGGTTTTTATTCAAAATGTTTTATGCCAGTGGCATGCCCAGTGCGGATACATAACCGCGCGTGCGTGTGTGTGTTTTCTCTGAAAAGTGCTTTTGCACTTTCCATTTTGTATTACTATTCAGATGCATTTAATTAGAAGTTGGCTTACCATAATATCCCTTTAAAAAGTGACACTCATGAATTACACCAGTTTTTTGGCTGGCTGATTTCAAGCCTGCATTTATGCTGGTTGTAGTCAGCTACAGAACCTGTTTAATTCATAAGTGGGCCCCACTGGAGGAAGGCAATGGTAAGTTCCCATGCTTAAAGGGTGTGACCAGCAACCATAGAGGCTTGACTATAACCATTATAGAGGACATAGGGGGGTACTCAATTGAGTGAATTTTTTTTCCCAACTGTTTGAAAAACCGGCACTAATTCGACACAGGGTATTCAATTGCGGACATTTTCTCACTTTTTTTAATCCATTTTCGTCTATGCTGTTTCACTTTTGTTTGTCGAATTGGCATGGGCAAAAATTGCAACGAAAATGGTCAAAAAAGCCCATGAATTCGCCAAAACACGTGTATTAGTGGCGAATTTGCCGATACACGTGGCTTTCGCCAGTGCTGGATTTTTCAACCAGTCAAAAAAACTGCACGGGAATTGAATAGGTCGAATGTAAATTCGACCTAAAAACGGTCAAAAAGTGCAGTTTTTTTTCAACTTGGCGAAAAAAGGCACTAATTGAATACCCCCCACAGGCTGCTGACAACATAGATACTACATCGAATGGTCTGTTTAAAGTTGCACTACCTCCAAGTAAAAGATTAGCTGGAGCAGTAGAGGCTGTTCCTTGTAGCATTTCATCCCAAGGCTCTTACATTCCTCTGGAGGAAAATCAGGTGTAGAAGGTGGGTGAGTGGGAGTATCAATGGACCGTTTCTCCAGAGCCTGTGGTTTCAGTCTTTCTGCCAGGAACAAGTTTGTAGGGTGTGGTATATTTTGTAGACATTCATCACATTGGCATGAGAATATGGCTGCAATGCCAACATGCAGCATGTCGATACTAATGAAGTGTCGGCATGACTAGTATATTAAGAAAACATCCCATGTGGGTCCGGTGTCTCCAGCGATGTTTTCCGGGTCAGCTGATAAGAATTTCCTGCTTCCGGCAGCGAGTATCACTAACCCTAACCCTCTCCCTAGTGCCTAACTCTAACCCTCCGATGCCGGCCTATGCAGAATGTTGGCGTTTCACTTTTTTCGACATTGTTAAAATGATGACATGTGCAGAATGTGGACATCATTACTGGCAACATTGTGAATGTCAATATTTTGACTACATCCCATTTATACATTTAGTATAGGATACTATTCACAGCATTACCGAGGGAAATCCTGTGATGTCACATTATTTCATTAGTAGGACATCATCGTACGGAGAGGCAGGCCAGGTATGTGCAGATGATTCTGCAATCCATTTTCCTCTGCCAGCAATGATAATAATAATAATAATAAGAGGTTTCTCCACTTAATAGTCTTGGTTATACTAATGGAAATAGATTTTTTGAGTGACTGTAGCCTTTAGAGTATTGAGAAAGTGATGCTTTTTATGCCCTCTCGTTTATGCCGTTTACCGGTTTTATTACAATTTAAATAAAAATCATTCTATTCCCCAAGTCTACCATAAATGTCCTATTAGCCACCCAGCAAAAAAAAAAAAATACAAAATTGACAAAAATTTTTTTGCTTGGGTACATTGAGGGGAAAAAACAATAGAAAGTAATTGCCTATGACACAAGCGCATCAGAAATATGTGAGAATTGATTTCATCCTTCTGGTTCTAGTCACTGAGGAGATAATGTTGGGCTGTGGTAGTAGACAAGGTTTTGACACAACGTGATTACCGTTTCACCATGTACATTTTCAATCTGACAAAAATACACAGACACACTTTACAGGAGCAGTATTGTGTTAAATACAATACCATATGTATGTGCTAACTAGAGGCTTAGGGCAAAAATGTTTTGAAACTATTAAATATGCATGTGCCACACTAAAACCCACCACCATCTTTACTCACTGCTGCACTAGAGTGCAAGTTGTATCAATTTGTTTGGGAAACCAGGTACGCGACATTTATCTGTGTCCTGGTCCAGATCTAACATTAAGCATACAGATATGTCCTCATATGTCTAGCCTTAATACGGTAAGCAACCTGAGAAGCCTGGTGTGAGTGAGCTGACCGGTCCCGTGCAGCTCTAACATCGGGAGTCTTTTTTTTGCTAAAAATGTGTCTTAGTCGCAATGCAATGCGACTAGGACGCCAGTATGAAATGGTGCTGATTAATTTGATATACAGATGGAGCCGCGTTCAACTGAGGTGGCTCCATCGCAAACGGGCACTCCCGGCGTGACTAGGCGATCCAGCTTCCTAGTCATGCTGGGAGTGCACAGAGACACTCCCGGGGCGCGTGGACGGAGACGCTCTCCATTCAAGTGAATGGGGGCGCCTTTCCGTCGTGGGCACGGGCGCCCAGGCGGACAGTGACGCTCTCGGCGATCGGCGTGCCCGCAGCCAGCGTGGCTCCATCTGTAGGACACTCATTGTGTGTATTGTGTGTGACAGAGTCTGTATGAAGCAGACTGAACATGTATTAGAAAAAAAAGCTGCGGCTGCTACATTGTTGCATTTCGTATACAGATTCAGAGACTCAGTAGCACACAGATATACAAGTGTCATATCAAATTAATCAGTATAGTCTCCTCGTGCATCCTAGTTGCAATGTGTTGAGACTAATGGGCCCCACACACTTGGCGATTTAATTGATTTTGATGACCAACGATATTATCGTTGTGCAGATTTTTTTCATCAACGATTTTTGCTTACACACTGGACGATATTGATGGCCTATTTGGACGATATGACAGTACATACATCTATATCGTCCAAATTGACTTGCATGTATAAACGAGGATAGATCAACGATGAATGACTGCAAGGCCGCCCATCGTTCATCGATGCGACGCATACACACTGAACGAAATAAACGATTTATCATTCATTTTTTAACAATATCGTTTATATCCTTAAGTGTGTAGGGCCCTTTAGAAGCATTTTCAGCAAAAAATGGCAATATAAGATTCTCACACCACCTGGCGTGCCAAGAGGGACTGTTTGGCGCGACTGCAGCAAAGATGTTAGGACACATCGGTACTAGGCCTGCACCAGATGACAGCTGGATTACTGCCTGTACACCATTAAGATCAAACATACTTTCTATAGTCAGCAAAAATAAATGTAAATCTGAAGGAATGAAAAAAAAATAAAAAATTAAAAAAATCAGTAGACACAGATGTCTTGGATGTTGTATAGCAGTAATACATTCTGCCTGGCAGTTTACACACTAATAGAATGCTCTATATTAGGGGTGGGCAATTATTTCAGCAGAGGGGCCACTTGACACTTTCCTGTCAGTATTCGAGGGCCGCACACAAAATAGCAGCTCCCCCCCCCCCTCCATGCGACAAAAAAATAAGAATTTACTCACCGGTAATTCTATTTCTCGTAGTCCGTAGTGGATGCTGGGGACTCCGTAAGGACCATGGGGAATAGACTGGCTCCGCAGGAGACTGGGCACTCTATAAGAAAGATGTAGTACTATCTGGTGTGCACTGGCTCCTCCCTCTATGCCCCTCCTCCAGACCTCAGTTAGGATACTGTGCCCGGAAGAGCTGACACAATAAGGAAGGATTTTGAATCCCGGGTAAGACTCATACCAGCCACACCAATCACACCGTATAACTCGTGATATTATACCCAGTTAACAGTATGAAATATAACTGAGCCTCTCAACAGATGGCTCAACAATAACCCTTTAGTTAGGCAATAACTATATACAAGTATTGCAGACAATCCGCACTTGGGATGGGCGCCCAGCATCCACTACGGACTACGAGAAATAGAATTACCGGTGAGTAAATTCTTATTTTCTCTGACGTCCTAGTGGATGCTGGGGACTCCGTAAGGACCATGGGGATTATACCAAAGCTCCCAAACGGGCGGGAGAGTGCGGATGACTCTGCAGCACCGAATGAGAGAACTCCAGGTCCTCCTCAGCCAGGGTATCAAATTTGTAGAATTTAGCAAACGTGTTTGCCCCTGACCAAGTTGCAGCTCGGCAAAGTTGTAAAGCCGAGACCCCTCGGGCAGCCGCCCAAGATGAGCCCACCTTCCTCGTGGAATGGGCTTTCACTGATTTAGGATGCGGCAATCCAGCCGCAGAATGCGCCAGCTGAATTGTGCTACAAATCCAGCGAGCAATAGTCTGCTTAGAAGCAGGAGCACCTATTTTGTTGGGTGCATACAGGATAAAAAGCGAGTCAGTTTTTCTGACTCCAGCCGTCCTGGAATCATAAATTTTACATGACAAAGCCGCCAATTCTGACACACGCCTGGCCGAAGCCAAGGCCAATAGCATGACCACTTTCCACGTGAGATATTTCAGATCCACAGTTTTAAGTGGTTCAAACCAATGTGATTTTAGGAAACTCAACACCACATTGAGATCCCAAGGTGCCACAGGAGGCACAAAAGGGGGCTGAATATGAAGCACTCCCTTTACAAAAGTCTGAACTTCAGGCAGTGAAGCCAGTTCTTTCTGGAAGAAAATCGACAGAGCCGAAATCTGGACCTTAATGGAACCCAATTTTAGGCCCATAGTCACTCCCGACTGTAGGAAGTGCAGAAAACGACCCAGCTGAAATTCCTCTGTAGGGGCCTTCCTGGCCTCACACCACTCAACATATTTTCGCCAAATGCGGTGATAATGGTTTGCGGTTACTTCTTTCCTGGCTTTTATCAGCGTAGGAATGACTTCCTCCGGAATGCCCTTTTCCTTTAGGATCCGGAATTCAACCGCCATGCCGTCAAACGCAGCCGCGGTAAGTCTTGGAACAGACAGGGCCCCTGCTGCAGCAGATCCTGTCTGAGCGGTAGAGGCCATGGGTCCTCTGATAACATTTCTTGAAGTTCCGGGTACCAAGCTCTTCTTGGCCAATCCGGAACCACGAGTATCGTTCTTACTCCTCGCCTTCTTATTATTCTCAGTACCTTTGGTATGAGAGGCAGAAGAGGGAACACATAAACCGACTGGTACACCCACGGTGTCACTAGAGCGTCCACAGCTATCGCCTGAGGGTCCCTTGACCTGGCGCAATATCTTTTTAGCTTTTGTTGAGGCGGGACGCCATCATGTCCACCTGTGGCCTTTCCCAACGGTTCACCAACAGTAGGAAGACTTCTGGATGAAGTCCCCACTCTCCCGGGTGTAGGTCGTGTCTGCTGAGGAAGTCTGCTTCCCAGTTGTCCACTCCCGGAATGAACACTGCTGACAGTGCTAGTACGTGATTTTCCGCCCATCGGAGAATCCTTGTGGCTTCTGCCATCGCCATCCTGCTTCTTGTGCCGCCCTGTCGGTTTACATGGGCGACTGCCGTGATGTTGTCTGATTGGATCAGAACCGGCTGGTTTTGAAGCAGGGGCCTTGCCTGACTTAGGGCATTGTAAATGGCCCTCAGTTCCAGAATATTTATGTGTAGGGACGACTCCTGACTTGACCAAAGTCCCTGGAAATTTCTTCCCTGTGTGACTGCCCCCCAGCCTCGAAGGCTGGCATCCGTGGTCACCAGGACCCAGTCCTGTATGCCGAATCTGCGACCCTCTAGAAGATGAGCACTCTGCAGCCACCACAGTAGAGACACCCTGGTCCTTGGAGACAGGGTTATCAGTTGATGCATCTGAAGATGCGATCCTGACCACTTGTCCAAGAGGTCCCGCTGGAAGGTCCTTGCATGGAACCTGCCGAATGGAATTGCTTCGTATGAAGCCACCATTTTTCCCAGGACTCGTGTGCAGTGATGCACCGATACCCGTTTTGGTTTTAGGAGGTCTCTGACTAGAGATTACAGCTCCTTGGCTTTCTCCTGCGGGAGAAACACTTTTTTCTGTTCTGTGTCCAGAATCATCCCCAGGAACAGTAAGCGTGTGGAAGGAACCAGTTGTGACTTTGGAATGTTTAGAATCCAGCCATGCTGTTGTAGCACTTCCCGAGATAGTGCTACTCCGACCAGTAACTGCTCCCTGGACCTCACCTTTATTAGGAGATCTTTCAAGTACGGGATAATTAAAACTCCCTTTTTTCGAAGGAGTATCATCATTTCTGCCATTACCTTGGTAAACACCCTCGGTGCCGTGGACAGTCCAAACAGTAGTGTCTGGAATTGGTAATGGCAATCCTGTACCACAAATCTGAGGTACTCCTGGTGAGGAAGGTAAATTGGGACATGCAGGTAAGCATCCTTGATGTCCAGGGATACCATGTAATCCCCCTCGTCCAGGCTTGCAATAACCGCCCTGAGCGATTCCATCTTGAACTTGAATTTTTTTATGTATGTGTTCAAGGATTTCAAATTTAAAATGGGTCTCACCGAACCGTCCGGTTTCGGTACCACAAACAGTGTGGAATAGTAACCCCGTCCTTGTTGAAGTAGGGGTACCTTGACTATCACCTGCTGGGAATACAGCTTGTGAATTGCCTCTAGTACAGCCTCCCTGCCCGAGGGAGTTGTCGGTAAGGCCGATTTGAGGAAACGGCGGGGGGGAGGCGCCTCGAATTCCAGCTTATACCCCTGAGATACTACTTGAAGAATCCAGGGATCCACCCGTGAGCGAAGCCACTGATCGCTGAAATTTTTGAGGCGGCCCCCCACCGTATCTGGCTCCGCCTGTGGAGCCCCACCGTCATGCGGCGGATTTGGAAGAAGCGGGGGAGGACTTTTGTTCCTGGGAACCTGCTGTGTGTTGCAGCTTTTTTCCCCTTCCTCTGCCTCTAGATAGAAAGGACCCGCCTTTTCCCCGCCTGTTTTTCTGGGGTCGAAAGGACTGTACCTGATAATACGGCGCTTTCTTAGGCTGTGAGGGGACATGGGGCAAAAATGCTGACTTCCCAGCTGTTGCTGTGGAAACAAGGTCTGAGAGACCATCCCCGAATAACTCCTCACCCTTATAAGGCAAAACTTCCATGTGCCTTTTAGAATCTGCATCCCCTGTCCACTGCCGAGTCCATAAGCCTCTCCTAGCAGAAATGGACAATGCACTTATTCTAGATGCCAGCCGGCAGATCTCACTCTGTGCATCTCTCATTTACAAGACTGAGTCTTTTATATGCTCTACGGTTAGCAATATAGTGTCCCTGTCTAGGGTGTCAATATTTTCCGACAGGGAATCTGACCAAGCAGCAGCAGCACTGCACATCCACGCTGAAGCAATAGCTGGTCTCAGTATAACACCAGTGTGTGTATATATAGACTTTAGAATAGCCTCCTGCTTTCTATCAGCAGGTTCCTTTAGGGCGGCCGTATCCGGAGACGGTAGTGCCACCTTTTTAGACAAACGTGTGAGCGCTTTATCCACCCTAGGGGGAGTTTCCCAACGTGACCTATCCTCTGGCGAGAAAGGGAACGCCATTAGTAATTTTTTGGAAATCACCAATTTTTTTTATCGGGGAAAGCCCACGCTTCTTCACACACTTCATTTAATTCTTCAGATGGGGGAAAAACTATTGGTAGTTTTTTCTCCCCAAACATAATACCCTTTTTTGAGGTACCTGGGTTTACATCAGAAATGTGTAATACCTCTTTCATTGCCTCAATCATGCAACGAATGGCCCTAGTGGACACTAAATTTGACTCATCGTCGTCGACACTGGTATCAGTATCCGTGTCGACATCTGTGTCTGCCATCTGAGGTAGTGGGCGTTTAAGAGCCCCTGATGGCCTTTGAATTGTCTGGGCAGGAACGAGCTGAGAAGCCGGCTGTCCCGCATTTGGCATGTCGTCAAATTTTTTATGTAAGGAGTCGACACTTGCATGTAATTCCTTCCATAAGTCCATCCACTCAGGTGTCTGCCCCGCAGGGGGTGACATCACATTTATAGGCATCTGCTCCGCCTCCACATAAGCCTCCTCATCAAACATGTCGACACAGCTGTACCGACACACCGCGCACACACAGGGAATGCTCTTAAAGGAGACAGGACCCCACAAAAGCCCTTTGGGGAGACAGAGAGAGAGTATGTCAGCACACACCAGAGCGCTATATAATGCAGGGACTAACTGAATTATGTCCCCTATAGCTGCTATAATATTTACTGCGCCTAAATTTAGTGCCCCCCCTCTCTTTTTTACCCTTTTCTGTAGTGTAGACTGCAGGGGAGAGTCAGGGAGCCTCCTTCCAGCGGAACTGTGAGGGAGAAATGGCGCCAGTGTGCTGAGGGAGATGGCTCCGCCCCTTTTTCGGCGGACTTTTCTCCCGCTTTTTTCTGTATTCTGGCAGGGGTAATTACCACATATATAGCCTCTGGGGCTATATATTGTGGTTATTTTGCCAGCCAAGGTGATTTTATTGCTGCTCAGGGCGCCCCCCCCCCAGCGCCCTGCACCCTCAGTGACCGGAGTGTGAAGTGTGTATGAGGAGCAATGGCGCACAGCTGCAGTGCTGTGCGCTACCTTGGTGAAGACTGAAGTCTTCTGCCGCCGATTTTCCGGACCATCTTCTTGCTTCTGGCTCTGTAAGGGGGACGGCGGCGCGGCTCCGGGAACGAACACCAAGGACGGGTCCTGCGGTCGATCCCTCTGGACCTAATGGTGTCCAGTAGCCTAAGAAGCCCAAGCTAGCTGCAAGCAGGTAGGGTCGCTTCTTCTCCCCTTAGTCCCTCGTTGCAGTGAGCCTGTTGCCAGCAGGTATCACTGTAAAATAAAAAACCTAACATATACTTTCTTTCTAGGAGCTCAGGAGAGCCCCTAGTGTGCATCCAGCTCGGCCGGGCACAGAAATCTAACTGAGGTCTGGAGGAGGGGCATAGAGGGAGGAACCAGTGCACACCAGATAGTACTAAATCTTTCTTATAGAGTGCCCAGTCTCCTGATGAGCCCGTCTATTCCCCATGGTCCTTACGGAGTCCCCAGCATCCACTAGGACGTCAGAGAAATCAATGTGTACACACTCACTGCGCCTTAAAAGTGCCCCCCCCCCTCTTTTCAGCCCTCTGTCACCGAGTTCAGCAGGGGAGAGTCCGGGGAGCCAGCTTCTCTGCAGCGTTCTGTGGAGAAAATGGCGCTGTTAGTGCTGAGGGATCAAGCTCCGCCCCCTCCAGCGGCGGGCTTCGGTCCTGCTTCAATATACAAAAAATGGCGGGGGATCTCTGCATTTACTGCCTCCGCAGCCTAATGTACCCTTATTGCCAGTCCAGAGGTTTATTGCTGCCCAGGGCGCCCCCCCTGCGCCCATCAGTGCCTGTTCCGTGTGTGTAGTGTGTGGGAGCAATGGCACGCAGCGTTACCGCTGCGCGCTTACCTCAGTGAAGATCTGAAGTATTCTGCCGCCTTGAAGTCTTCTTTTCTTCTTTTACTCACCCGGCTTCTACCTTCCGGCTCTGCGAGGAGGACAGCGGCGCGGCTCTGGGACGAACGGCGGGGTGAGACCTGCGTTCCGACTCCCTCTGGAGCTAATGGTGTCCAGTAGCCTAAGAAGCAGAGCCTATCATTTCAGTAGGTCTGTTTCTCTCTCCTCAGTCCCACGATGCAGGGAGCCTGTTGCCAGCAGTGCTCCCTGAAAATAAAAAACCGAACAAAATTCTTTTTCAGAGAAACTCAGGAGAGCTCCCCTGTAATGCACCCTATCTCCTCTGGGCACAAAATCTAACTGAGGTCTGGAGGAGGGGCATAGAGAGAGGAGCCAGTGCACACCCATACTAAAAGTTCTTTATAGTGCCCATGTCTCCTGCGGAGCCCGTCTATACCCCATGGTCCTTACGGAGTCCCCAGCATCCTCTAGGTCGTAAGAGAAATATAGGGGCGTGGCTTCATGTGGAAGGGGCGTGGCCAAAAAATCATACAGATTCATATTAGGCTGCACAATAGTCTCCATTATTTAAATTACGCCACACAGTAGCACCACTTACACACATTACACCAGGTAGAGCCCCCTTTTACATTACAGCAGGTAGAGCTCCCTTTTACACATTACGGCAGGTAGAGCTCCCTTTTACACACTGTGGGGGGGGAGGGTTTGGGTTAGGCTGCGGGGAGGTTAGGGTTCGGCACCGCCCTCGGAGTGTTAGGGTTAGGCAGCCATGGGGGGTGGCTAGGCCTAGGCACCAAGGGAGGAGGTTAGGGTTAGGTTGCGGCGAGGGAGGGTTAGGTTGCGGGGAGGGAGGGTTAGGGGGTTGGGGAGAAGGGAGAACACCCCTTACTCACCCCTGTCAGTTTTGAGATATAGGGATCCCAGCGTCGGTATTTTGACCGACGGGATCCCAAGCGGCGGTGAATCATACTGATCCAACACATACACAGAGCTACATATACATAGTTACACAGAGACATATACAGAGCTACAGACACACATACAGAGCTACAGACAAATATAGAGGCATATAGGGGTCGATTCTATTCGGCAACTAATGAATAGCGCCGGGAATTAGCTCCCGACGCTATTCAATTCAGCAACTAGTTACGTCGGCGATGGCCCGTTCTCGCCGACAAAACAGGTTGAATTGTCGGGAGAACGGGCATTCTCCGACTTAACTCCCCGGCGCGAGGCTGATTCCCGACAGAATCAACCTCGCGCCGGCCGCGAGGCAGCACTTTTGTCGGGTTTCTCTTCTCATCCCCCGGGGATGAGAGAAGAATTCCCGACAATTGCAGGTAATTAGTTGCTGAATTGAATAGCGTCGGGAGCTAATTCCCGGCGCTATTCATTAGTTGCCGAATAGAATCGACCCCATAGAGACATATACAGACACATACACAAAGTTACAGGCACATTATCATATACAATTACACAGACATAGGGGTATATGCAATTGCGGTCGAATTCCCGAAATTGTCGAAAAACTGGACTTTTTCGCCAAAAAAAAAAAAAAAAAAAAAATCGACAATGCAATACAGTACTTTCCGTCAAAAAAACGGACTTTCCAAATTCGACTTTTTGAAATTCGACTTTTGTCAAATTCGACTTTTCTGCAATGGTACAAATGCGGCAATTCGACAAAAGTATATTCAATTGAAGTTTGGAAATTCGACAACAGTGCTTTTAGACAGTAAATTCGTCATTTTCAATCCGCCACACTTTGGTGGGTGAAACTAATAAAAAAAAATTAAAACGTTTTTTTGGTGTTTTTTTTATTGGTAATAGCATATATATTTATATTAGAAGGGATTAGGTACTTGGTTTGTCTTTTTGGGAGGCACAAGTATTATTTATATATTTTTTAAAATATATATATATATATATATATATATATATATATATATATATATATATATATATATATATATATATATATATATATATATATATATATATATATTTTTTTTTTTTTTTTTAGATGGAATGGTAAAACCACGGAAAAAAATGGCGTGGGGTCCCCCCTCCAAAGCATAATTAGCCTCGGGCTCTTCGAGCCGGTCCTGGTTCTAAAAATCCGGGGGAAAAATGGACAGGGGATCCCCCGTATTTTTAAAACCAGCACCGGGCTCTGCGCCTGGTGCAAAAAATACGGGGGACAAAAAGAGTAGGGGTCCCCCGTATTTTTTACACCAGCATCGGGCTCCACTAGCTGGACAGATAATGCCACAGCCGGGGGTCACTTTTATACAGCGCCCTGCGGCCGTGGCATTAAATATCCAACTAGTCACCCCTGGCCGGGGTACCCTGGGGGAGTGGGGACCCCTTCAATCAAGGGGTCCCCCCCCCCAGCCACCCAAGGGCCAGGGGTGAAGCCCGAGGCTGTTCCCCCCATCCAAGGGCTGCGGATGGGAGGCTGATAGCCTTGAGAAAATGTAAAGAATATTGTTTTTTCCTGTAGTACTATAAGTCCCAGCAAGCCTCCCCCGCAAGCTGGTACTTGGAGAACCACAAGTACCAGCATGCGGGAGAAAAACGGGCCCGCTGGTACCTGTAGTACTACTGGAAAAAAAATACCCAAATAAAAACAGGAGACACACACCTTGAGAGTAAAACTTTATTACACACCTGCCGACACACACATACTTACCTATGTTGACCCGCCGACTGCCACGTCTCCTGATCCGACGATCCGGGGTACCTGTGAATCAAATTATACTCACCTCAATCCAGTGTCCAGATATAAATCCACGTACTTGGCAAAAAAACAAACCGCATTTACCCGAACCAGCGGACTGAAAGGGGTCCCATGTTTACACATCAGACCCCTTTCCCCGAATGCCGGGACACCACGTGACTGCTGTCACCGAGGTCCCTTCAGCCAATCCGCGAGCGCAACGTCCTGGCACTCTGCTGATTGGCTGGACGTCTGAGCTGTCAGACAGCGCCTTGCAAAGCCTCTCCATTATACTCAATGGTGGGAACTTTGCGTCAGCGGTGAGGTCACCCGCGGTCAGCGGCTGACCGCGGGTAACCCCACCGCTACCCGCAAAGTTCCCACCATTGAAAGTAATGGAGAGGCTTTGCGATGCGCTGTCTGAGGTCACACGCGCATACAGCCAATCAGGCGAGTGCAACGAAGTAGCGCTTCCCGATTGGCTGAAGGGACCTCGGTGACAGCAGTCACGTGGGGTCCCGGCATTCGGGGAAAGGGGTCTGATGTGTAAACATGGGACCCCTTTCAGTCCGCTGGTTCGGGTAAATGCGGTTTGTTTTTTTTGCCAAGTACGTGGATTTATATCTGGACACTGGATTGAGGTGAGTATAATTTGATTCACAGGTACCCCGGATCGTCGGATCAGGAGACGTGGCAGTCGGCGGGTCAACATAGGTAAGTATGTGTGTGTCGGCAGGTGTGTAATAAAGTTTTACTCTCAAGGTGTGTGTCTCCTGTTTTTATTTGGGTATTTTTTTTCCAGTAGTACTACAGGTACCAGCGGGCCCGTTTTTCTCCCGCATGCTGGTACTTGTGGTTCTCCAAGTACCAGCTTGCGGGGGAGGCTTGCTGGGACTTGTAGTACTACAGGAAAAAACAGTATTCTTTACATTTTCTCAAGGCTATCAGCCTCCCATCCGCAGCCCTTGGATGGGGGGGGACAGCCTCGGGCTACACCCCTGGCCCTTGGGTGGCTGGGGGGGGGACCCCTTGATTGAAGGGGTCCCCACTCCCCCAGGGTACCCCGGCCAGGGGTGACTAGTTGGATATTTAATGCCACGGCCGCAGGGCGCTGTATAAAAGTGACCCCCGGCTGTGGCATTATCTGTCCAGCTAGTGGAGCCCGATGCTGGTGTAAAAAATACGGGGGACCCCTACTCTTTTTGTCCCCCGTATTTTTTGCACCAGCACCAGGCGCAGAGCCCGGTGCTGATTTTAAAAATACGGGGGATCCCCTGTTCATTTTTCCCCCGGATTTTTAGAACCAGGACCAGCTCAAAGAGCCCGAGGCTGGTTATGCTTTGGAGGGGGGACCCCACGCCATTTTTTTTCCGAGTTTTTCCCCGTTTTTTAAAAAACGGAACAAATCCGTCAAATCGGCCGTTTTTTCGGCAGCGGGACTGCCGAATCCGTTTTTTATTGCATATGGTCAATTTCGGCACCCACTTGCCGAAATTAGACTGTCGAATTGTGTCGAATTGAAAAACGGCCGATAATTTGCCGCGATTCGCCGCTAATTGCATATACCCCATAATATCATTTATGGTCCCTCATACCTTAAAATTAAAGACTGTCACTGCATGAAAACTTTGACTGCTTTGAAAGTCCATCATCCTACCTGCCATGCATGATAACGTGCAGGAGCATCAGGGCTGTGCTCCGTGCTGGGTAGCCCCGCCCCCTGCTGGGACACTACTTCCTCCTTCTTCCTTCCGATAATCAGGGATGGCCCATTGAAGGAGGGGGGCCCAGGACACATGCCCCGAGAGACCCATGCTACAGAGAGCCCACCACTCTCCACACGGCAAAGCAAGCAGTCCTTCCCCCTGTCTCAGAGGCGGAGCTTTGCCTGGCTGGCTGGGAGGGTGAGTGAGAGTAGCAGGGGGAGGAGGAGCTGCGCTGACAGGGGGCAGGGATCACATATGGGTGGGATGTACTGTACAACACGCACATTATCCCGCAACTTGTCGGGTACAGACCAGTGTTAATGGTGCCAGGGGCACGGACAACTGTGAAGGGACCAGGTAATATGAGGGGGCGTCACCAATGCAGTGATGTGTGGCCAACCCCCTCCTTTGAAAATATTTAAAAAGTTATGTTTCTGTGCAGCCGCGGAGCGGGCAGACACACTGGACAAGGGGGAGGGTAGTGGTGCTGGTTGAACAGCAGGTGGCGGCGGGGATGGCTGCTTGGGGGAATTGGCAGCCGAAATCACTCACCTCCCCCGCACGTCAAGCAGGGAGAGAGAGAGAGGACACTGTTGCAGCTTCCTCTCCCCAGCACAGCACACAGTAGCGGCTCTATGCCAGCGCTGTCTACATTGGGGGGGAGGGGAGGGGGTCAGCGAGACCTCAGTACATCCAGCCGATAGCGCCGGCTGCGGCTAATAGAGCCGCGCTGCCGCAGGCATCAGTTCGCAGCAGCTGCCGGTGACCTAGGCTGGAAGCTGGCCGGGACAATGACATTGCACGCGGGTGGGAGGCAGCGGGCCGGGCAGGATCGGTTCGCGGGCCGTATTTTGCCCACCTCTACTCTATATATTATGTGTATCTAGTTGATAGGGAGGTGCAGGGAACAAAAAAGTTTTGGAGACTACTGCCCTTATTTATCAATGAGTGATAAATTTCACTGTGAGTGATAAATTGCACCAGCCAATCAGCTCCTAACTTCCATGTCACAGGCTGTGTTTGAAAAATGACAGTTAGGAGCTGATTGGCTGGTGCAATTTATCACTCACAGTGAAATTTATCACTCATTGATAAATAAGGGCAATAGGGGGACATTTACTAAGCAGTGATAAGAGCGGAGAAGTAAGCCAGTGGAGAAGTTGCCCCATCAACCAATCAGCATCTCTGTATAATTTTATAGTATGCAAATTATAAATAAATGTTACTTCAGTGCTGATTGGTTGCCATGGGCAACTTCTCCACTGGCTCACTTCTCTGCTCTTATTACTGCTTAGTAAATGTTCCCCTTAGTCTCAAATGATGCATAACGTGCAAGTCTACATTTTAAGTTTATTCAATAGAATTTACAAAACAAAACAATAAAAGGTGTTACGCGAGTTTATTGTGTGCTAAACAAAAGCAAAAAACAGCAAATAGAACTTAGGCCTGTAGATCAACTACTCCCTCAGCCTAATAGAAGTCACTTTAGGTTATGCAACCTGCACTCAAGTCTTATCAACAATACAGTAGGTGACATGTTATTTTTACAAGACAGCCTTTTATAATGCATCTATAAAGCAACTTACGTCGGAAACATTGTAAATATAGTTGTGAGGTAGGAGCGGCCTAGTCCAGTTCTAAAAGGAAATGTAAAAATACAGCTGGCTAGGTTTTGCGTGCAGCATGCTGGATATTCCCCATATGCAAATATAATGCTGACCTTTGTATCCCTTGCAGTGCGTAATGGTCGCATCTAACTCTAAATTAATAGCTTTATTCACTGACCCACCATTTATATGAGCCAGGCCTATTAATTCTACAAGAACTAGTATAAGATCATTGAGGCGGTGCCTCATGCCTCAGTGGCTATAGTCTAATGAATTGATTGGCTGCATTTGATACATGTAAGAAGTTACATGCTAGACTCGCATTAGCACTTGTAATTTTACAAAGTTTAAGGCCACCATAGCCATAGGGAATGCATATATTCATGTATATCAATATACATGCAATCAATTATTTACTGCGATTTACAACAACCAAGCCAATATTAGGAGTATAGAAATCACCTTGGAGCTAAAATTCTACATTTAAAATCATTTACTGATGCCAGTGAAAACAGTGTAAACCTAAGTGCACCAAATAAGACTGTGTGTATTTGCACTTTTACATGTGTTTCAGTTCTGTTGTGCTGCAGTTTTTTTATTTATATTTACATGATTCTTGTTCCTTGTCAGACCGTCATTTTTTACATACACTGCTCAAAAAAATAAAGGGAACACAAACAACACAATGCAACTCCAAGTCAATCACACTTCTGTGAAATCAAACTGTCCACTTAGGAAGCAACACTGATTGACAATCAATTTCACATGCTGTTGTGCAAATGGAATAGACAACAGGTGGAAATTATAGGCAATTAGCAAGACACCCCCAATAAAGGAGTTGTTCTGCAGGTGGTGACCACAGACCACTTCTCAGCTCCTACGCTTTCTGGCTGATGTTTTGGTCACTTTTGAAAGCTGGCGGTGCTTTCACTCTAGTGGTAGCATGAGACGGAGTCTACAACCCACACAAGTGGCTCAGGTAGTGCAGCTTATCCAGGATGGCACATCAATGCGAGCTGTGGCAAGAAGGTTTGCTGTGTCTGTCAGCGTAGTGTCCAGAGCATGGAGGCGCTACCAGGAGACAGGCCAGTACATCAGGAGACGTGGAGGAGGCCGTAGGAGGGCAACAACCCAGCAGCAGGACCGCTACCTCCGCCTTTGTGCAAAGAGGATCAGGAGGAGCACTGCCAGAGCCCTGCAAAATGACCTCCAGCAAGCCACAAATGTGCACGTGTCTACTCAAACGATCAGAAACAGACTCCATGAGGGTGGTATGAGGGCCCGATGTCCACAGGTGGGGGTTGTGCTTACAGCCCAACACCCTGCAGGACGTTTGGCATTTGCCAGAGAACACCAAGATTGGCAAATTTGCCACTGGCGCCCTGTGCTCTTCACAGATGAAAGCAGGTTCTCACTGAGCACATGTGACAGACGTGACAGAGTCTGGAGACGCCAAGGAGAACGTTCTGCTGCCTGCAACATCCTCCAGCATGACCATTTGGCAGTGGGTCAGTAATGGTGTGGGGTGGCATTTCTTTGGGGGGCTGCATAGCCCTCCATGTGCTCGCCAGAGGTAGCCTGACTGCCATTAGGTACCGAGATGAGATCCTCAGACCCCTTGTGAGACCATATGCTGGTACGGTTGGCCCTGGGTTCCTCCTAATGCAAGACAATGCTAGACCTCATGTGGCTAGAGTGTGTCAGCAGTTCCTGCAAGACGAAGGCATTGATGCTATGGACTGGCCCGCCTGTTCCCCAGACCTGAATCCAATTGAGCACATCTGGGACATCATGTCTTGCTCCATCCACCAACGCCACGTTGCACCACAGACTGTCCAGGAGTTGGCGGATGCTTTAGTCCAGGTCTGGGAGGAGATCCCTCAGGAGACCATCCACCACCTCATCAGGAGCATGCCCAGGCGTTGTAGGGAGGTCATACAGGCACGTGGAGGCCACACACACTACTGAGCCTCATTTTGACTTGTTTTAAGGACATTACATCAAAGTTGGATCAGCCTGTAGTGTGTTTTTCCACTTTAATTTTGAGGGTGACTCCCAATCCAGACCTCCATGGGTTAATAAATTTGATTTCCATTGATAATTTTTGTGTGATTGTGTTGTCAGCGCATTCAACTATGTAAAGAACAAAGTATTTAATAAGAATATTTCATTCATTCAGATCTAGGATGTGTTATTTTTGTGTTCCCTTTATTTTTTTGAGCAGTGTACATCTCAATGGAAGTGCTTTGTAAATACAATGAAATGCGGTGAAGAAACAATTGCAATCATGTAAAAATAAACACAAAAACACAGATTGAACGCATGTAAGTACATCTAAACCCACGTCAACTGCACATTAAACGCATAAATAAGTTTAAAGCGGTTACCTTGGGGGTAATTCCAAGTTGATCGCAGCAGAAATTTTTTTAGCAGTTGGGCAAAACCATGTGCACTGCAGGGGAGGCAGATATAACATGTGCATAGAGAGTTAGATTTGGGTGTGGTGAGTTCAATCTGCAATCTAAATTGCAGTGTAAAAATAAAGCAGCCAGTATTTACCCTGCACAGAAACAAAATAACCCACCCAAATCTAACTCTCTCTGCACATGTTATATCTGCCCCACCTGCAGTGCACATGGTTTTGCCCAACTGCTAAAAAATTTCCTGCTGCGATCAACTTGGAATTACCCCCCTTATTTTTTTAAACATGCAACAAATGCTTTGCAGTTGCCAGAGTGTACGTACAGGTAGTTTTACAAAGTGTTTGCATGTAAAGTACACAATGTGAGATTGCTCCTTTCCCTTTAAATCAGCCACTGACAAGGATACAAAGGTCATTATGAATTTAGAGATTTGCCTGCACTACCTGTACTGTGCATACAAGCAGGTGAGGAACTATAGCTGTCCCATTTTTATTAATTATCAGTAGTGCTTAAAGTGGCCCTAGAGAGGAGGTGTCAACACTCCTAGCCCCTCCCCTACTTGCCCACCTGATAGATGCTACGCCCTTAGTCACTCTACTTCTCGCAAAACATTTATCTTCTGCTTCTACCCTCTGTCACAGTTCCTCCTTTGGCTGCCTGTATTTCCATATAAAATACTTCCACATAATTCCATTAAACCATACTACACCAACATAAATCTTTTCTTTTATCCCACAATAAAACCAAGCTCACCCTTCTCTGCTGCACAAGATCTGCATCTCTCATACAGGGTTGTCTTCAGTATGCCGAACGTCGGGATCCCGGCGCACAGTATACCGGCGCCGGGATCCCGACACCCGGCATACCGACACATTCTCCCTCGTGGGGGTCCACGAACCCCCTGGAGGGAGAATAAATAGCGTGCCGTGCCACCGTGCCCGCAGCGTGGCGAGCGCATCGAGCCCGTAAGGGGCTCCTTTGCGCTCGCCACACTGTCGGTATGCCGTCGGTCGGGCTCCCGGCGCCGGTATGCTGGTCGCCGGGAGCCGGCATACCATACTACACCCCTCATACACACCCATTACCTGCTCCCAGTCACAGTTACTGGACTTTTTTCATGCAGCACCCACTCTGTGCAATGCCCAAGAGCGTAGCTACCATAGGTGCAAGGAGTGCAGCTGCTATGGGGCACAGAGCTGAGAGGGGCCCACATTCCCTGGCAAAGTTACATGTGTTATGCACGTTCCACCACTGGAAGTACATAGTGGTCCTTACAAACTTCTGCCTTGGGGCCTACAAACATCTACTTACGCCCCTGGCAATGCCCTCCCATGCACAAGACTTTCCTCTAGGCTCCAAATCTTTAAAGCATTGACTGAGAATTCATCACTTCAAGCAGCTTATCATATTCCAGAACCACCCATATTACCTCCATTAGCTATCCGACACAATTACATTCTATACAGTCCATACATACCTTTAAATATTTTCTCTTTCTTCACCTACACATCCCACCATACCTAGGTCAACATTGTGTGTGTAACTGGATCATACAGCTCTGCCCCATAACACAACTCTTCCCTCACACTGCTCTTCCCCCTGACACATCTTACTCCTCATGCGGCTCTTCCACCTTACCCCTCACGCGGCTCTTCTCCCCGACTCCCCCGTCATCCCTCACGTGGCTCTTCTCCCTGACTCCCCCTTATCCCTCGTGCAGCTCTTCCCTGACAGTTTATACTTCACAGATTTATCAACATTCACAAAGCTTTCCCACCTCTCCTCTAATACAGCCCCCCCCATGTAGCTTATCACCCCTCATGTGCACCGCCCCCCCCCCCCCCCCCCATGTATTTTATCATCTCTCATGTGGCTCCCCCCCTTGTGTAGCCAATGAATGACTTCAGCAATTGGTAACACAGAATAGGGTTTGCACTACAACTCAATGTAATTATGGAAGGAATGAATGCTATTATTTACTTCATTATTATTAGAAAAATGTATACAGAGGGGCTAAAACGGTCCCAGTTTTAATATAACATTAACATGTTGGCATCCTGACTGTCAACATACTGGTGGTCAGAACACCGGCGCCAGAATCCCAACAACGCTGAGAATCTTGATGCCGGAATCCTAACAACCAGAATCCTGAGTATGCCGAGGAGGAGAGGGTTATGCTGCAGGAGGAGAGGGTTATGCTGCAGGAGGAGAGGGTTATGCTGCAGGAGGAGAGGGTTATGCTGCAGGAGGAGAGGGTTATGCTGCATGAGGAGAGGGGGTTATGCTGCGGAAGGAGAGGGGGTTATGCTGCAGAAGGAGAGGGTTATGCTGCAGGAGGAGAGGTTTATGCTGCAGGAGGAGAGGGTGTTATGCTGCATGAGGAGAGGGTTATGCTGCAGGAGGAGAGGGTTATGCTGCAGGAGGAGAGGGTTAGGGGACGGTAAGGGATAGGGTCCGCTTACCTTGTAAATCATCATCCCGACCGTAAAGATCCCGTACCCAACCCGGTCTACAAAATGCCCCCCCCCCCCAAAAAAAAAAAAAATATAGGAAACCTAGTATTCTTTGTGATCAAATCATAAGCAAATGCAAGGTGGGGTTCAAGGTGCCCCGGAAACACCCCTTCCCCACAGCCTAGCCGCGCCTACTACATGCAGTATAAAGGCCGGAATGGAGCTGCTGCATATGCCCAATGGCAGGAGATTTTCCTAACAAGTGTGTTGTGTGTGTGTCTGTGGATCAGAGTGCTCAATCATCGCACCAGAGAGAGAAAATCTAGTAGGTGGATTACCGTGATCATTGAGCCTGCATATGTCTGAATCACTATATTACATAGACTGCACTTTGGAGTCATTTAAAAATTCAGGAAGTAGTACCCGGAGCTATTCACTTAAGCACCCCACCAGAGGATTTCTGCTCCGAATAAACTTGTAACGCAAATTGATTTTTGCCATTAGCGTGGCGCAAACAGCATTGCGGCCGACACTTAAGTTGGAGAAAGCACGTTCTTGTAATAAAACACCCAGTTTAAAGGCACGAGAAACTGCATTTTCCGAAATAACAGCGTGGTCAATTGAATAGCTCTGGGACCTTCTTTCCAGGCGCTATTTATATCGCGCTTAATTGAATAAGGCCCTTTGTTTTGGGCAGACTATAATAAGCATCTTTCTTGGGCTCAAACATTTGGAAACCCCCCACCAGAAATCCTGCATTTTCCCTAGTAAATATTGGGCCGGATGTAATGACGCCCGAGATCGCCGGAGGTGCGAGAAGCCGGCCGATCTTGGATTTTTTTTTAAAGGGGCAATCACTTACAAGGCAAAGCCATGCCTTGTAAGTGATTGCCCCTTTAAAAAAAAACATCCAAGATCTGCCGGGAACCCGCACCTCCGGCGATCTCAGGTGTCATTACGTCCTGCCCATTGATGTCATTTTTTTTCTAAAATTGATATTTGTTATTAACTTGCCCTTCACAAGACTGTACAGGCCACAAACAGTGACGTTAGAATGTCTAATAGTGCTCAAGAGATATCTGTCATCAAATTTAAAATGTGCTCCGTCTTGTAACCTTAAAATAAAAACATGCTTCCAAAAACACCAAAAATGGCAAACAGAAAAAGCTGCTAAACTGATAACACACTAACAAACCTGCAATCTACCTTCATTCCCATAACGTCAGGCACACACCGAAACACATGACTAGGGAAGAATAAGAGTGGATTTTATCTGTCATGCAAAGTCTTCAAATGGCACTACCTACAAGGTAAACAGACACGCAAATGAAAGGTGTGATCTACAGTACCGAGTATGCTCACACTCCCAAATGGTCTCCAATATACAGGAAAGATGTTAAGTAAATAAAGCTTAATGTCAGATTCTTCGTACAAATAAAAAATATTAAAACCCATGAAAAGACTCAGGTTTGTCTGAACATTTTTTATAAGACACAACTATACACAATTATAATCTCTCCCATTTATCATTCAGGAGTTTAAAAAAAAATACATAAAAAAAATCCTTAAACCCTGGAGGGGTAAAACCTGTGCGAAACTTGTATACAAATAAACCAAATACATATATATCACCGTGGCAGGCGATAGTCACTTGTGGCGCAGAGTGCGAGTTACCGGGTGCCTATTACTATTTGCGCATGTCATATCAAAAACACACCAGGTTTAGTTGAAGAAAGATGTTAAACCCAGGCAACTATTCGGCGCGATACATTTGGATGCACAAAAGCTGGACTTTGGGTGAATTTCTGCTTGCCACTTAAGGACGGTGCAAGCAGAAAAAATTATCCCTGCGGCACTCGCATCCAGTGGCGCAAACAATAGCTCCCTGGGAGCTGCAGCTGTAATAAAACAATTGAATTCTCCCTTAAAAAAACTAAACCTATACCAGTAACCCGTTTTCATTCCCACTCAGGTCGTTACTGACACCCACTCCTGCATGAATTACAAATCACATACACAGATGCACACAGTGATCACATTGATCTCTATCGGTACAGGCATCTATGACGCCTGACAAAATCCAGACATTCTTTAGAATCCTACTCATTTGAATTTCTATGCATTCTACAAAGCAGCATCTAATTGTATACAGTACTTTACATGTTGCTTTTTTTGTAGCTATCATTTTAACACTGTGAAATATAAATATAGACTCATGTGTTGACTTTGAGATATCTAAATAATGTTTCTATTTACTTAATTTGGAGCATGTAAACTATACCAAATTATTGGTCAGCATCAATTTGTGTCTACCCCATCCCCGGGTAAACCCCCAGTCGCTGCTCATCTTTCCCCTAACCCACTAAGGGTTGATATCGATATCCCGGAACACAGGATCCAATGGATTTTGGCAAGTATTTTAATCCTAACCTTTACTCAACCCTCCAGCAGCCTAACCCTAAAGGGCCCCATACACTAGGGAGATGCATCTCAGCAATGACTTCCATGCAATTTTCCTGCAATCTGGCTGGGAGCTTCCCAGGAGGCCTGCAATTGCGATTTCATACTTGAGTGTATTTTTTAGTGTTGAGCGGATTCGGTTTTACTCGGTTCTCAAAACCGAATCTTATTGACTCACTGATGTCACGTGTTTTGGATAGCCAATAAGATTCGGTTTTGAGAACCGAGTAAAACCGCGTAAAACCGAATCCGCTCATCACTAGTACTATTTTTACATGTGATTTATCTCAGGCAATCTAATGTTATTAAACCTATTGCCATGCAATTGAGATAAATCTCACGTGCAGCACGTGTGATCTGCGATTGCGATTGGTGACACATGGGAGCGCGCAATCGCAAGAAAAGTACATGCAATTTGAAATTTTTCATGCTATTCATTTCAGGAACTCATCGCAATTGCACGAAAACGTGCAATATCGCACTAGTGTATGGGGCCCTTAACTCTCCCCCTGGTGCCACACCCTAACACTAACCACAGTACTTGCAGTCAGGATCCATTGGGATTCTAACCCGCCGGGATGCCGCTGTTTGCATTCTGACTGTCGGGATACTGAGCACCAGGATATTAACTACATCCCCCAAGGTCTTCCTTACTGGAGCATGATTTAGATTTGCTACATGTATATATTTCGTTCAAAATTTGTTACACAATTGATTAAGAAATTACTACTTCTATTTGTTGCTGTATTTTTAATCTTCTACTGTGTTGGTGGCCAACTGTCTTATGCGTTAGTATTAGAAAATTTGAAATAAATATAATAATCAGTTTTAAAAATGACCCTATTAGACTAAACAAAGGAAATATTTAAAGTATATACTTTATAAACATTGTACTTTATAATTACAACAATGTCACCTGGCTCAAATATCTCTTCATTTGACCTCACTGTCCTGCTGAAGAACTTTTTTTATTATTTGCATATGTACCACAACCCATAGACACATGCATTATCACACATATAACTTTTACACCCACACAAACACAGGGATGCGGTTATGTGACCGGCGGTATCGACGCCAGGATCCGGAACACTGAATAGCCCGCCGGTTGGAATGCCAACCAACAGGGACTATTCCCACTCGAGCCCGCAAGGATCTTTGTTGCGCTCAACCCCCCACCGACCATCTAACAGCAGGGATCTCGGCGTCGGTCACACGAGCACAACCCCAAACATACATGTATAGTTAGATTGGTACAGAGAAGGGAAAGGAAGGGCTCTATAGAAACTTTAAAATATAAGAAGGGTTTTAACAAGGTCCAGGAGGGAAACATTCTTCAAAGGAAGTATTATAACACGAGGACATGTACTGAAACTGGAGGGAAACTTGAGGAAAAAATATTTCACAGAAAGGGTAGTGGATAAGTGGAACAGCCTCCTATCAGAGATGGTAGAGGCTAAAGGGCCCCATACACTAGAGCGATAATGCCCGATTTCAGGCATTCGGCCCAATATATCGGATGAAATCGGTCATTTTGGAGGTGTTTCTGATCCGATGCACGTTCCCGTGAGCATCGGATCCTCCAGATTGAATGTGCTGCATATTCAATCAGGTCCGACCTGGGGGCATGGCTGGGATCGCCCAAGATACTGTACATCGTATGCAAAAGGACAGCATACGATGTATCTTGGGCGATCCTGCCCCCCGGGAGGCTGCCGGGGTGATCGCCTGCGACATGTGGTCGCATAAGTGTATGGGGTCCTTAAGACAGGAGAGCAATTTAAGCATGCTTGGGATAAGGATAAGGATATCTACAAAGAACGAAGTACAAACAGGTTTTGTGGTTATTATAAGGTTAAAAAAAGGCAAACTATACGGGCCAGGTGGTTCTTATCTATAGTCAAATTCTACAGTTGGCAAACACATCAGGAGGTGTTGCTGGAACAAGAAATATTCTCTCAGTAGGACACGGTGCCTTATTCTGCTTCAGTTGCAGTTTAGCAAAATCGCAAATTGGGCAATTATCGGATGACTGTGCATATGTGCTGCCACATTGCGTGTGAAGGCAAAAATGGGCCAGCAATCTGCGATCGCATAGCGATTGCCAGGAAGTATCCGTTTGTGGGAGGTTACATGGCGTATGCGGAGAGTGGTTGAAAAAATGCAGGCATGTCATGGCCATTTTCAGGGCATGCATCTGATGCGACTGCAGCCACGTATATCCTAGATAGGCATGGGTCAACCGATATTGTCAATGGTGGTCTATGGTTTCTGTGTATGCCGTCGCAAATTTGTGAATGCATCAGTAGGCGTCTTACCGTTCTGGGTGGCATTTCAAATGCGTTTTTTTAGCAGGATTGGGAAAAAACACAATTTCTGTCTTAATAGAGAACCAATTTCTGTCTTAATTAGGCCAACTGTCTATGATCGTAAGTCAATTATATATTTTTAATTTACTAAACAAACATTGTATTAACAAAGTATATGAATAAAGAAACTACATAAACATGGAAGATCGCTATGCACAAAATTTGGGCTAATAAATTATTTTTAACAAAAATAAAATCGTGTGAAAAAGGATCAGACTTATCCTATTAGCCAAGTTAACTTTTTGCAGAAAAACTGCCTCCTATCGCAATGTATGCCCATCTAATCAATTATAGTCCGTTTTTTCTGTTCAAAACATTACCCTTTTTCGTGCAGAAACACATACGGTCAGTGAAAAGCACTGATTAGGGAAAATAAGGCTTCTTATTGGGAATTTGGTTATGCCTGCTTCACCAAATCCCGATAAGAGTTAGCCCCGGGTGAGTCAATTAGCCACGGTAAATTATCGTGGCTAATTGGATACTGCCCTATGAGACAGTTATGAGAACCAGGATGTGCTGCCTACAACACCAGTCTGAAGCTATCATTTTCTCACGCGGTTTAGAAAAAGAAAGCTAACCTCTGATAGCATTATAGCAGTTGTTTGCGCTTGAGAGGGTTAACCTATGATGATGCTCTTATGAACGTCTTTGGTTTTATATTGTATGTAATAATATAATTATTAGCATTTAATAATAATGATAATAAATAATTTAATAAATATATTTTTATTGGCAACATCAGAGCTTTAAACACCTCTTAGAGGGCAAAATACAACGTTGCATGTAACGCCACAGATGCCCACGCTTTACATGCTTACTCATGGCGATGTGACTGAAAAGTGTATGTACGATTGGTCATGGACATGTGCAGTGTGATAAAACGCAAAATACTCTCCGCTGGCAGCATACGTTCAATTCTGCATCAAAGTCTAGTCGTTTATCAGAATATATGCCCTGTTATTTTGTGGTTTGTTTAGTAGATTGAAGGGGTTTTGGTAAATACCTACTGTCTGGCAGCTGCTTGAATCACTGTTTAAACAAAAATGATATACGAGGACTGAACCCAAATAGTGCCAGGACTACTCTTTTTGTGTAATGGACTGTATATGTAACTGTACATAACCTACTGGAGCATGCCATGCTATCTAATCCAACACTACATCACTCATTTTCGGACACAGGGCCTAATTCAGATCTGATCGCTCGCTAGGGTTTTTTGCATTGCTGCGAGCAGATAGTCGCTGCCCATAGGGGAGTGTATTTTTGCTGTGCAAGTGTGCGATCGCATGTGCAGCCGAGCGGTACAAAAAAGTTTTGTGCAGTTTCTGAGTTGCCCAGAACTTACTCAGCAGCTGCGATCACTTCAGCCTGTCTGGGGCCGGAATTGACGTCAGACACCCGCCCTGCAAACGCTTGGACACGCGTTTTTCCAAACACTCCCAGAAAATGGTCAGTTGACACCCACAAATGCCCTCTTCATGTCAATCTCCTTGCGATCGGCTGTGCGAATGGATTCTTCGTACAATCCATCGGCCAGCAACGAACTGCTTTGTACCCGTACGACGCGCCTGCGCATTGCGGTGCATGCGCAGTTCTGATCTGTTCGCAGAGCAGCGAAAAATCCTAGCATGTGATCAGGTTTGAATGACCCCCCTAAGCAGTTACCTGTCCCCGCCGTGGAAACACATTTGGAGAAGAAGTCACATTGGTGGTGTGTGAACATGCATATACGGCAGTACAACAGTGATGACGGAAGCTAAAGAGTGTCATTTCTAACTAAAACTTGTGGGAAAAGTCTTGTTATCTTAGGAGACAAGATCTCTCATGGGTGACTTCAGTGTGAGTGATGTTAATTATACTTCCCGTCAATCTTTTCATGAATAAGTCTGTCTGCGCTCTCTCAGTTTTGGGTGTGTCAAGTGCAGAAACTACATAAGCAACCAAAGAAGCCAAAGAACTCAGCTAGGTGTTCCTCTGGTAGTATATTGGACTAACACTCTCTATTTAATCAAGTCAACATAGCCCTTACACACACACACACACACACACACACATACAGTATATTTTATATATATATATATATATATATATATATATATATATATATATATATATATATATATATACATATACACATACATACATACATACACACACACGCATACATATACACACACATTGTATGTATGTATATGTATATAGAATGTGGTTGCGGGCGGCACTCTCGGCGTAAATGAAGACAGACACGTAAGTCTTTTAAGTCATCAACGTTTCAATGTCCAAAGTGACATTTTCGTCAGGATAAAACTTTTATCCTGACGAAAATGTCACTTTGGACATTGAAACGTTGATGACTTAAAAGACTTACGTGTCTGTCTTCATTTATGCCGAGAGTGCCACCCGCAACCACATTCTATACATCAGGATACAGGTGCACTGTATACCTCTGGGAGGGCACCGGCATTTAAACCATCGTTACATTTATTTAGGGGACTTGGGAGTGCCGTCGACTTTGCTTACCTGTATATGTATATATATATACTTAACTTAACCAGTATAGTATAGGACGTCAGGCCTATAAGGACGTTGCAGTGGCTAGTGTATAAAGTGGCTAGTTATTAAGTGGCAGCTAATATCAATAGCAGTGTTATACCTGTGTTAAACCGAAGGAAAACAGAAGTCAAACAAACTTACAAATTAACAGAAGGACTGCATTACAACCTAAAAACTCTGGAACTTTATGTGGCCTCTCCTCGCCTCAAACATGAGAACACCAAGACCAGGCTTACCACCTCTCTGGCTGAGAACATCAAGTCTGCCCCTGGGCCTAACCATCAAGATGAACAGGGAACTGTGGGGGCAGAGCACCAGGACCAGGATCAGCAGGGACATCCCCATTGCGTCTGAGTATGCCCCCCTCATTCTCCTACCCACCCGAACTAAGATCTGATCAAAATGTTATCCCACTCCTACTTCTGCCACTAGTTACCTGCTATTATGTTTTTTTTTTTTTTCTTTCCATTGCTCGCTTCACCCCACCATGTGTTTTTCCTGTAATGTTTACCTCCACTGATTGCACACTTTGCCATTGTGCCCTACATGCAGGGTACATCATACTACTACATAAGCATCAGTTTTCCCATATATGAACTTGGCCCTTGTATGGCTCACCTCCCACAGTGTAACCTTCAAAGTGCGCCCAACATGGCTGCCCCATATGGTACACTTGTGGATGGGATGAAAAATACATGGACCTTGTGGTTTTGTTGGAACCCTACTCTAAACTGTAGGACTCTGAAATCACCCCCATTTTGTGTCATCTCTTCTAGGGGTGGACTATTCCACCCTGGGTAATCCTACGCTTAGCGCCCAAGACGGCTGCTGCACTTGGTACCTATAAGGGTGGAATACACAATCCCTTGGAAGTTATTACCCAAAATGCCTGCACCAATCCTGCGTTATGCTTTCTGTGGGCTTAAGGTTTTCTTTTATGTCTGTGTTGCTTGTCTATTGTTGTATTACTCAAATCCTCTGTATTATGTGCATTGTTTTTGATGTCCGTAAAGCGCCTTGAGTCCTGTTGGAGAAAGAGCGCTATATAAATAAAAATTATTATTATTATATATATATATATATATATATATATATATATATATATATATATATATATATATATATATATATATATATATATATATATAGACACACACACGCAGAGTTAAATGCACGATGGCTATAATGCAGGGTGTGATACAGCAGATAGACATTAGTTCTACACCATAGGGTCGACACAAAAGATTTTTTTTAAACATTTTGTACCCAAATTTGTTGAAATGTTTTACTCGCCATGCCTCGGACTTGATTGGTTGCTCGCTCCGCTTTGTTCGCCACAAGGTTACTAAAGGTAATAGTGTGACATGGATAGTAAATGCAGCAAGACTTGTAAAAACATTAACAAAAAATAAGAATTTACTTACCGATAATTCTATTTCTCGGAGTCCGTAGTGGATGCTGGGGTTCCTGAAAGGACCATGGGGAATAGCGGCTCCGCAGGAGACAGGGCACAAAAGTAAAGCTTTCCGATCAGGTGGTGTGCACTGGCTCCTCCCCCTATGACCCTCCTCCAAGCCAGTTAGGTACTGTGCCCGGACGAGCGTACACAATAAGGGAGGAATTTTGAATCCCGGGTAAGACTCATACCAGCCACACCAATCACACCGTACAACTTGTGATCTAAACCCAGTTAACAGTATGATAACAGCGGAGCCTCTGAAAAGATGGCTCACAACAATAATAACCCGATTTTTGTAACTATGTACAAGTATTGCAGATAATCCGCACTTGGGATGGGCGCCCAGCATCCACTACGGACTCCGAGAAATAGAATTATCGGTAAGTAAATTCTTATTTTCTCTATCGTCCTAGTGGATGCTGGGGTTCCTGAAAGGACCATGGGGATTATACCAAAGCTCCCAAACGGGCGGGAGAGTGCGGATGACTCTGCAGCACCGAATGAGAGAACTCCAGGTCCTCCTTAGCCAGGGTATCAAATTTGTAGAATTTAGCAAACGTGTTTGCCCCTGACCAAGTAGCTGCTCGGCAAAGTTGTAAAGCCGAGACCCCTCGGGCAGCCGCCCAAGATGAGCCCACCTTCCTTGTGGAATGGGCATTTACATATTTTGGCTGTGGCAGGCCTGCCACAGAATGTGCAAGCTGAATTGTATTACACATCCAACTAGCAATAGTCTGCTTAGAAGCAAGAGCACCCAGTTTGTTGGGTGCATACAGGATAACAGCAAGTCAGTTTTCCTGACTCCAGCCGTCCTGGAACATATTTTCAGGGCCCTGACAACATCTAGCAACTTGGAGTCCTCCAAGTCCCTAGTAGGTGCAAGGCACCACAATAAGCTGGTTCAGGTGAAACACTGACACCACCTTAGGGAGAGAACTGGGGACGAGTCCGCAGCTCTGCCCTGTCTGAATGGACAAACAGATATGGGCTTTTTTGAGAAAAAACCACCAATTTGACACTCGCCTGGTCCAGGCCAGGGCCAAGAGCATGGTCACTTTTCATGTGAGATGCTTCAAATCCACAGATTTGACTGGTTTTAAACCAATGTGATTTGAGGAATCCCAGAACTACGTTGAGATCCCACAGTGCCACTGGAGGCACAAAAGGGGGTTGTATATGCAATACTCCCTTGACAAACTTCTGGACTTCAGGAACTGAAGCCAATTCTTTCTGGAAGAAAATCGACAGGGCCGAAATTTGAACCTTAATGGACCCCAATTTGAGGCCCATAGACACTCCTGTTTGCAGGAAATGCAGGAAACGACTGAGTTGAAATTTCTTTGTGGGGCCTTCCTGGCCTCACACCACGCAACATATTTTCGCCACATGTGGTGATAATGTTGTGCGGTCACCTCCTTTCTGGCTTTGACCAGGGTAGGAATGACCTCTTCCGGAATGCCTTTTTCCCTTAGGATCCGGCTTTCCACCGCCATGCCGACAAACGCAGCTGCGGTAAGTCTTGGAACAGACATGGTACTTGCTGAAGCAAGTCCCTTCTTAGCGGCAGAGGCCATAAGACCTCTGTAAGCATCTCTTGAAGTTCCGGGTACCAAGTCCTTCTTGGCCAATCCGGAGCCATGAGTATAGTTCTTACTCCTCTACGTCTTATAATTCTCAGCACCTTAGGTATGAGAAGCAGAGGAGGGAACACATACACCGACTGGTACACCCACGGTGTTACCAGAACGTCCACAGCTATTGCCTGAGGGTCTCTTGACCTGGCGCAATACCTGTCCCGTTTTTTGTTCAGACGGGACGCCATCATGTCCACCTTTGGTATTTCCCAACGGTTTACAATCATGTGGAAAAAACTTCCCGATGAAGTTTCCACTCTCCCGGGTGGAGGTCGTGCCTGCTGAGGAAGTCTGCTTCCCAGTTTCCATTCCCGGGATGAAACACTGCTGACAGTGCTATCACATGATTTTCCGCCCAGCGAAAAGTCCTTGCAGTTTTTGCCATTGCCCTCCTGCTTCTTGTGTCGCCCTGTCTGTTTACGTGGGCGACTGCCGTGATGTTTTTCCCACTGGATCAATACCGGCTGACCTTGAAGCAGAGGTCTTGCTAAGCTTAGAGCATTCTAAATTTACCCTTAGCTCCAGTATATTTATGTGGAGAAAAGTCTCCAGACTTGATCACACTCCCTGGAAATTTTTTCCTTGTGTGACTTCTCCCCAGCCTCTCGGGCTGGGCTCCGTGGTCACCAGCATCCAATCCTGAATGCCGAATCTGCGGCCCTCTAGAAGATGAGCACTCTATAACCACCACAGGAGAGACACCCTTGTCCTTGGATATAGGGTTATCCGCTGATGCATCTGAAGATGCGATCCGGACCATTTGTCCAGCAGATCCCACTGAAAAGTTCTTGCGTGAAATCTGCCGAATGGAATTGCTTCGTAGGAAGCCACCATTTTTACCAGGACCCTTGTGCAATGATGCACTGTTTTTAGGAGGTTCCTGACTAGCTCGGATAACTCCCTGGCTTTCTCTTCCGGGAGAAACACCTTTTTCTGGACTGTGTCCAGAATCATCCCAAGGCACAGCAGACGTGTCGTCGGGATCAGCTGCGATTTTGGAATATTTAGAATCCACCCGTGCTGTTGTAGCAGTATCCTAGATAGTGCTACTCCGACCTCCAACTGTTCCCTGGACTATGCCCTTATCAGGAGATCGTCCAAGTAAGGGATAATTAAGACGCCTTTTCTTCGAAGAAGAATCATCATTTCGGCCATTACCTTGGTAAAGACCCGGGGTGCCGTGGACAATCCAAACGGCAGCGTCTGAAACTGATAGTGACAGTTCTGCACCACGAACCTGAGGTACCCTTAGTGAGAAGGGCAAATTTGGGACATAGAGGTAAGCATCCCTGATGTCCCGGGACACTATATAGTCCCCTTCTTCCTGGTTCGTTATCACTGCTCTGAGTGACTCCATCTTGATTTGAACCTTTGTAAGTGTTCAAAAAATTTTTTTTTTTTTTTTTTTTTTAGAATAAGTCTCACCTAGCCTTCTGGCTTCAGTACCACAATATAGTGTGGAATAATACCCCTTTTCTTGTAGTAGGAGGGGTAATTTAATTATCACCTGCTGGGAATACAGCTTGTGAATTTTTTTCCCATACTGCCTCCTTGTCGGAGGGAGACTGGTAAAGCAGACTTCAGGAGCCTGCGAAGGGGAAACGTCTCGACATTCCAATCTGTACCCCTGGGATACTACTTGTAGGATCCAGGGGTCCTGTACGGTCTCAGCGCCATGCTGAGAACTTGTCAGAAGCGGTGGAACGCTTCTGTTCCTGGGAATGGGCTGCCTGCTGCAGTCTTCTTCCCTTTCCTCTATCCCTGGGCAGATATGATCTTATAGGGACGAAAGGACTGAGGCTGAAAAGACGGTGTCTTTTTCTGCAGAGATGTGACTTAGGGTAAAAACGGTGGATTTTCCAGCAGTTGCCGTGGCCACCAGGTCCGATGGACCGACCCCAAATAACTCCTCTTCCTTTATACGGCAATACCCTTTGTGCCGTTTGGAATCTGCATCACCTGACCACTGTCGTGTCCATAACATCTTCTGGCAGTTATGGACATCGCATTTACTCTTGATGCCAGAGTGCAAATATCCCTCTGTGCATCTCGCATATATAGAAATGCATCCTTTAAATGCTCTATAGTCAATAGAATACTGTCCCTGTCAAGGGTATCAATATTTTTAGTCAGGGAATCCGACCAAGCCACCCCAGCTCTGCACATCCAGGCTGAGGCGATCGCTGGTCGCAGTATAACACCAGTATGTGTGTATATACTTTTTATGATATTTTCCAGCCTCCTGTCAGCTGGTCCTTGAGGACGGCCCTATCTATAGACGGTACCGCCACTTGTTTTGATAAGCGTGTGAGCGCCTTATCCACCCTAAGGGGTGTTTCCCAACGCGCCCTAACTTCTGGCGGGAAAGGGTATACCGCCCATAATTTTCTATCGGGGGGAACCCACGCATCATCACACACTTTATTTAATTTATCTGATTCAGGAAAAACTATGGTAGTTTTTTCACATCCCACATAATACCCTCTTTTGTGGTACTTGTAGTATCAGAAATATGTAACACCTCCTTCATTGCCTTTAACGTGTGGCCCTAATAAGGAATACGTTTGTTTATTCACCGTCGACACTGGATTCAGTGTCCCTGTCTGTGTCGACCGACTAAAGTAAACGGGCGTTTTAAAATCCCTGACGGTGTTTTTGAGACGTCTGGACCGGTACTAATTGTTTGTCGGCCGTCTCATGTCGTCAACCGACCTTGCAGCGTGTTGACATTATCACGTAATTCCCTAAATAAGCCATCCATTCCGGTGTCGACTCCCTAGAGAGTGACATCACCATTACAGGCAATTTGCTCCGCCTCCTCACCAACATCGTCCTCCTACATGTCGACACACACGTACCGACACAGCACACACACAGGGAATGCTCTGATAGAGGACAGGACCCACTAGCCCTTTGGAGAGACAGAGGGAGAGTTTGCCAGCACACACCAAAAACGCTATAATTATATAGGGACAACCTTATATAAGTGTTTTCCCTTATAGCATCTTTTTTATATATTTCTAACGCCAAATTAGTGCCCCCCCTCTCTGTTTTAACCCTGTTTCTGTAGTGCAGTGCAGGGGAGAGCCTGGGAGCCTTCCCTCCAGCCTTTCTGTGAGGGAAAATGGCGCTGTGTGCTGAGGAGATAGGCCCCGCCCCTTTTTCGGCGGCCTCGTCTCCCGCTCTTAACGGATTCTGGCAGGGGTTAAATATCTCCATATAGCCTCCGGAGGCTATATGTGAGGTATTTTTAGCCAAAATAGGTATTCATTTGCCTCCCAGGGCGCCCCCCTCCCAGCGCCCTGCACCCTCAGTGACTGCCGTGTGAAGTGTGCTGAGAGGAAAATGGCGCACAGCTGCAGTGCTGTGCGCTACCTTTAGAAGACTGAGGAGTCTTCTGCCGCCGATTCTGGACCTCTTCTTACTTCAGCATCTGCAAGGGGGCCGGCGGCAAGGCTCCGGTGACCATCCAGGCTGTACCTGTGATCGTCCCTCTGGAGCTGATGTCCAGTAGCCAAGAAGCCAATCCATCCTGCACGCAGGTGAGTTCACTTCTTCTCCCCTAAGTCCCTCGTTGCAGTGATCCTGTTGCCAGCAGGACTCACTGTAAAATAAAAAACCTAAGCTAAACTTTTCTAAGCAGCTCTTTAGGAGAGCCACCTAGATTGCACCCTTCTCGGCCGGGCACAAAAATCTAACTGGCTTGGAGGAGGGTCATAGGGGGAGGAGCCAGTGCACACCACCTGATCGGAAAGCTTTACTTTTGTGCCCTGTCTCCTGCGGAGCCGCTATTCCCCATGGTCCTTTCAGGAACCCCAGCATCCACTAGGACGATAGAGAAATAAGAATTTACTTACCGATAATTCTATTTCTCATAGTCCGTAGTGGATGCTGGGGACTCCGAAAGGACCATGGGGAATAGCGGCTCCGCAGGAGACTGGGCACAAAGTAAAAGCTTTAGGACTAGCTGGTGTGCACTGGCTCCTCCCCCTATGACCCTCCTCCAAGCCTCAGTTAGGATACTGTGCCCGGACGAGCGTACACAATAAGGAAGGATTTTGAATCCCGGGTAAGACTCATACCAGCCACACCAATCACACCGTACAACTTGTGATCTGAACCCAGTTAACAGCATGATAACAGAAGGAGCCTCTGAAAAGATGGCTCACAACAACAATAACCCGATTTTTGTAACAATAACTATGTACAAGTAATGCAGACAATCCGCACTTGGGATGGGCGCCCAGCATCCACTACGGACTATGAGAAATAGAATTATCGGTAAGTAAATTCTTATTTTCTCTAACGTCCTAGTGGATGCTGGGGACTCCGAAAGGACCATGGGGATTATACCAAAGCTCCCAAACGGGCGGGAGAGTGCGGATGACTCTGCAGCACCGAATGAGAGAACTCCAGGTCCTCCTCAGCCAGGGTATCAAATTTGTAGAATTTAGCAAACGTGTTTGCCCCTGACCAAGTAGCTGCTCGGCAAAGTTGTAAAGCCGAGACCCCTCGGGCAGCCGCCCAAGATGAGCCCACTTTCCGTGTGGAATGGGCTTTTATAGATTTTGGCTGTGGCAGGCCTGCCACAGAATGTGCAAGCTGAATTGTACTACAAATCCAACGAGCAATCGTCTGCTTAGAAGCAGGAGCACCCAGCTTGTTGGGTGCATACAGGATAAACAGCGAGTCAGATTTTCTGACTCCAGCCGTCCTGGAAACATATATTTTCAGGGCCCTGACTACATCCAGCAACTTGGAATCCTCCAAGTCCCTAGTAGCCGCAGGCACCACGATAGGTTGGTTTAAGTGAAATGCTGAAACCACCTTAGGGAGAAATTGAGGACGAGTCCTCAATTCTGCCCTGTCCGTATGAAAAATTAGGTAAGGGCTTTTATAGGATAAAGCCGCCAATTCTGATACACGCCTGGCTGAAGCCAGGGCTAACAGCATTACCACTTTCCAAGTGAGATACTTCAAGTCCACAGTGGTGAGTGGTTCAAACCAATGTGATTTTAGGATCCCAACACTACATTGAGATCCCAAGGTGCCACTGGAGGCACAAAAGGAGGCTGTATATGCAGTACTCCCTTGACAAACGTCTGAACTTCAGGTACAGAAGCTAGTTCTTTTTGGAAGAATATCGACAGGGCCGAAATTTGAACCTTAATGGACCCTAATTTGAGGCCCATAGACAGTCCTGTTTGCAGGAAATGCAGGAATCGACCCAGTTGAAATTCCTCCGTAGGGGCCTTCCTGGCCTCGCACCACGCAACATATTTTCGCCAAATACGGTGATAATGTTGTACGGTTACATCCTTCCTGGCTTTGATCAGGGTAGGGATGACTTCATCCGGAATGCCTTTTTCCTTCAGGATCCGGCGTTCAACCGCCATGCCGTCAAACGCAGCCGCGGTAAGTCTTGGAACAGACATGGTCCCTGCTGGAGCAGGTCCTGTCTTAGAGGTAGAGGCCACGGGTCTTCCGTGAGCATCTCTTGAATTTCCGGGTACCAAGTCCTTCTTGGCCAATCCGGAGCCACGAGTATAGTCTTTACTCATCTCCTTCTTATGATTCTCAGTACTTTTGGTATGAGAGGAAGAGGAGGGAACACATACACTGACCGGTACACCCACGGTGTTACCAGAGCGTCCACAGCTATTGCCTGAGGGTCCCTTGACCTGGAACAATATCTGTCCAGTTTTTTGTTGAGGCGAGACGCCATCATGTCCACCTTTGGTTTTTCCCAACGGTTTACAATCATGTGGAAGACTTCCGGGTGAAGTCCCCACTCCCCCGGGTGAAGATCGTGTCTGCTGAGGAAGTCTGCTTCCCAGTTGTCCACTCCCGGAATGAACACTGCTGACAGTGCTATCACATGATTTTCCGCCCAGCGAAGAATCCTTGCCACTTCCGTCATTGCCCTCCTGCTTCTTGTGCCGCCCTGTCTGTTTACGTGGGCGACTGCCGTGATGTTGTCCGACTGGATCAATACTGGCTGACCCTGAAGCAGAGGCCTTGCCTGACTTAGGGCATTGTAAATGGCCCTTAGTTCCAGGATATTTATGTGAAGTGACGTTTCCATGCTTGACCACAAGCCCTGGAAATTTTTTCCCTGTGTGACTGCTCCCCAGCCTCTCAGGCTGGCATCCGTGGTCACCAGGACCCAATCCTGAATGCCGAATCTGCGGCCCTCTAGGAGATGAGCACTCTGTAACCACCACAGGAGAGACACCCTTGTCCTTGGAGACATGGTTATCCGCTGATGCATTTGAAGATGCGATCCGGACCATTTGTCTAGCAGATCCAACTGAAAAGTTCTTGCGTGGAATCTGCCGAATGGAATCGCTTCGTAAGAAGCCACCATCTTTCCCAGGACCCTTGTGTACTGATGCACTGACACCTGGCCTGGTCTTAGGAGTTTCCTGACTAGGTCGGATAACTCCCTGGCTTTCTCTTCCGGGAGAAACACCTTTTTCTGTACTGTGTCCAGAATCATCCCTAGGAACAGCAGACGTGTCGTCGGAATCAGCTGCGATTTTGGAATATTTAGAATCCATCCGTGCTGTCGTAGTACTATTTGCGATAGTGCTACTCCGACCTCTAACTGTTCACTGGACCGTGCCCTTATCAGGAGATCGTCCAAGTAAGGGATAATTAAGACGCCTTTTCTTCGAAGAAGAATCATCATTTCGGCCATTACCTTGGTAAAGACCCGGGGTGCCGTGGACAATCCAAACGGCAGCGTCTGAAACTGATAGTGACAGTTCTGTACCACAAACCTGAGGTACCCTTGGTGAGAAGGGCAAATTGGGACATGGAGGTAAGCATCCTTGATGTCCAGAGACACCATGTAGTCCCCTTCTTCCAGGTTCGCTATCACTGCTCTGAGTGACTCCATCTTGAACTTGAACCTTTTTATGTAAGTGTTCAAGGTTTTCAGATTTAAAATGGGTCTCACCGAGCCGTCCGGCTTCGGTACCACAAACAGCGTGGAGTAATACCCCTTTCCCTGTTGTAGGAGGGGTACCTTGATTATCACTTGCTGGGAATACAGCTTGTGAATGGCTTCCAATACCGCCTCCCTGTCGGGGGTAGACGTTGGTAAAGCAGACTTCAAGAACCGGCGAGGGGGAGACGTCTCGAATTCCAATTTGTACCCCTGAGATACTACCTGCAGGATCCAGGGGTCCACTTGCGAGTGAGCCCACTGCGCGCTGAAATTCTTGAGACGGGCCCCCACCGTGCCTGAGTCCGCTTGTAAGGCCCCAGCGTCATGCTGAGGACTTGGCAGAAGCGGGGGAGGGCTTCTGGTCGTGGGAAGAAGCTGTCTGTTGTAGTCTTTTTCCCCTTCCTCTGCCCCGGGGCAGATATGAGTGGCCTTTTGCCCGCTTGCCCTTATGGGGACGAAAGGACTGAGCCTGAAAAGGCGGTATCTTTTTCTGCTGCGAGGTGACTTGGGGTAAAAAGGTGGATTTCCCAGCCGTTGCCGTGGCCACCAGGTCCGATAGACTGCCCCCAAATAACTCCTCCCCTTTATACGGCAATACTTCCATATGCCGTTTGGAATCCGCATCCCCTGACCACTGTCGCGTCCATAATCCTCTTCTGGCAGAAATGGACATCGCACTTACTCTTGATGCCAGAGTGCAAATGTCTCTCTGTGCATCTCGCATATATAGGAATGCATCCTTTAAATGCTCTATAGTCAATAATATATTGTCCCTGTCCAGGGTATCAATATTTTCAGTCAGGGAATCCGACCAAGCCACCCCAGCACTGCACATCCAGGCTGAGGCGATTGCTGGTCGCAGTATAACACCAGTATGTGTGTATATACTTTTAAGGATATTTTCCAGCCTCCTATCTGCTGGCTCCTTAAGGGCGGCCGTTTCTGGAGACGGTAACGCCACTTGTTTTGATAAGCGTGTGAGCGCCTTATCCACCCTAGGAGGTGTTTCCCAACGAGCCCTAACCTCTGGTGGGAAGGGATATAGTGCCAATAATTTTTTAGAAATTAGCAGTTTTCTGTCGGGGGTAACCCACGCTTCATCACACACTTCATTCAATTCATCTGATTCAGGAAAAACTACGGGTAGTTTTCACACCCCACATAATACCCCTTTTTGTGGTACTTGCAGTATCAGAGATGTGCAAAACCTCCTTCATTGCCGTGATCATGTAACGTGTGGCCCTACTGGAAAATACGTTTGTTTCTTCACCGTCGACACTGGAGTCAGTGTCTGTGTCTGGGTCCGTGTCGACCCACTGAGGTAACGGGTGTTTAATAGCCCCTGACGGTGTTTGAGACGCCTGGACAGGCACTAACTGAGCTGCCGGCTGTCTCATGTCGTTAACAGTTTTATGTAACGTGCCGACACTGTCACGTAATTCCTTAATTACGGCCATCCATTCAGGTGTCGACTCCCTAGGGGGTGACATCACCATTATAGGCAATTGCTCCGCCTCCACATCATTTTCCTCCTCATACATGTCGACACACACGTACCGACACCCAGCACACACACAGGGAATGCTCTGATAGAGGACAGGACCCACTTAGCCCTTTGGGGAGACAGAGGGAGAGTTTGCCAGCACACACCAGAGCGCTATATATGTATAGGGACAACCTTACAATAATACCCCTTTTCCACTTACGATCACGGGTCGCAGCCGGGAGCCTGACACGGGAGCTGCCCCCTGCTGCGACCCGTGCTCGTCCCCTTTCCCATCAGCAGTCACAACCCGGCATATGCCGGGTTGGTGACGCTTCTAGTGACGCGGCAGGGGCGGCGCAGGGAGATCACATGATCTCCCAGCGCCGCCCTTCCATACAGTGTAAACGGGAGCCGTGTCGCATCGACACGGCTCCCGTTTACACTAGAACACTACCCGGATCATTCCCGTGTCCTACCCAGGCAAATAGCCGGGTAGGATTCACGGGTCACTTGATCCGGGTTGACCCTTTTCCACTTGCCAAAAACATGGGTAAATGCGCGCCCCCGTGCATTTACCCGTGTTTTTTGAGCTAGTGGAAAAGGGGTATAAGTGTCTATCCCTTATAGCTGCTTATATCTGTTATTTTGCCAAATAAGTGCCCCCCTCTCTTTTTTACCCTGTTTCTGTAGTTGCAGGATGCAGGGGAGATTCTGGGAGCCTTCCTACCAGCGGAGCCGTGTGGGAAAAATGGCGCTGTGTGCTGAGGAGATAGGCCCCGCCCCCTTCACGGCGGGCTCTTCTCCCGCTTTTCTCTGGAAAACTGGCAGGGGTTAAATACATCCATATAGCCCAGGAGCTATATGTGATGTATTTTTCGCCAACTAAGGTAAATTCATTGCTTCCCAGGACGCCCCCCCCCCAGCGTCCTGCACCCTCAGTGACCGGAGTGTGAAGTGTGCTGAGAGCAATGGCGCACAGCTGCAGTGCTGTGCGCTACCTTATGAAGACAGGAAAGTCTTCTGCCGCCGATTTATGGACCTCTTCTTGCTTCAGCATCTGTAAGGGGGCCGGCGGCGCGGCTCCGGGACCCATCCATGGCTGGGCCTGTGATCGTCCCTCTGGAGCTAATGTCCAGTAGCCTAAGAAACCCAATCCACTCTGCACGCAGGTGAGTTCGTTTCTCTCCCCTAAGTCCCTCGATGCAGTGAGCCTGTTGCCAGCAGGTCTCACTGAAAATAAAAAACCTATTTAAACTTTTACTCTAAGCAGCTCAGGAGAGCCACCTAGATTGCACCCTTCTCGTTCGGGCACAAAATCTAACTGAGGCTTGGAGGAGGGTCATAGGGGGAGGAGCCAGTGCACACCAGCTAGTCCTAAAGCTTTTACTTTGTGCCCAGTCTCCTGCGGAGCCGCTATTTCCCATGGTCCTTTCGGAGTCCCCAGCATCCACTAGGACGTTAGAGAAATAAAAAATAAATGAAAAACGTGTCGACCATATGTGTGTCAACCTTTTGACCCTATGGTGTCAACCTTTTAACTATCTATCAACCACTTCCTGTAATGCATATACAGTGGAAAGTCAATTGTTTTGCCCTGTGGCAGCGTCCATCTAAAGCGACGAGCAATATTCAATTGTCAGTTCGCAAGGAACGAGTACCATGGACACCCATTAATTGTGTTCGCACCCTTCTGAGGTGGCAAGCAGAAATCTGCCCAAAGATGGGCTATGAGCTGCAGTTTGGGCAGCACTCCCAGTATTTTACACGGGTTTAACCATTTACATGGCTAATCCCAGGGTATTTGGGTGCAACATGCAAGATAAGTAATGGCCGCCTCTGGCACTCACACCCAGCTACACATATAAATATTGCCCGTCACTTTAGATGGGAGCTGCGGGCGCAAGAAAACAATTGATTTCACCCAATAGAATGAAATGCCTTTAGTCCCCCACATGCAGAGCTGTTTGACTTATTCCACAGGAGGAGGGCGAACCTATGGCCTGGCACATCACTGGAGGGACTATCCACCTGTCTGCACCTGTCAGCGTGCTCTGGAGGTAGGGAGTGGATACTTGTCCTGAGCAACTCTCTGCAGCCGCTCCTTCAGGCAATCTCTGTGGCAGCACTTCAAACTCTGCCCAGCGCTGCATATCAGTCTTTCTGGCCCCTGGTTGACAGGCAACTGTCTGCCATCTCAACCACCAAGGTATAGACCGGCCGGCTGCTGCTGTGGATCTTTCCTTAGACAGCTCTCTCCTCTCCTTAACAGACAGCTGCGGCAGTTAGCTCTGATGGCTGTGCCAGTTAACCGTCCTTTAGCCGTTAAGCTGGGTACACACTTGTCCAATATTCGGGAGATACGACTGCCGACCGATTTGCCAGACATTGAACATGCGTGTGTACCCTCCGCCGACCAACCCGCACATCCGATCCGGTCCCCTGTCGGGTCTCCTGGTTTCTGAACCTACTTAAAAACTAGGAGACCCACTCGCCGACCAATATTATATTGTATAGCCCATTACACTATTAGCGCGCCGGCGATGCAGGATCCCGGCACCGCTCGCCACTGCTGCGGAAATCGCGGAGGGCAAGAGGTGCCGTGGGGTATGGCGGTGGGACCAGACACTGCTCCTTTGCAGAGCTTGGTCGCCGGTAGAATACTGGTGGCTGCAGTACCATTTTTTAAAATCCAAGATGGCTACAGCAAGCCAATCGGGTCTCATTACGTCAGTGTCCCGTTCCCTTGTACCGGCTAATATTAGCCAGTGCGAGGAGACAGTCCAACTACTACAGAGGAGCAATGAAGAGCTCCTGAAGAGAGAAGACATTGGGGAAGTCCTGGATGGGCGGTGGCCATGCAAAAGAGCTTTAAGGTCTCTACCCCCTAGGTGAAGGTGCTGGCTAATAAAATATTAAAACATTCAGTGTCTTTTCTTTATTTCAATATTTATTTTACAGGGGGACTGTAGGTACCAGTGAGCCCTTAATGCCCTGTCTGCTGGTACTTGTTGTTCTCCAAGCTACGGCATGCAGGGGAGGCTTGCTGGGAACTGCAGTTTTGCTGTAAGAGACAATATTATGCCATCACAAATGGACTATCAACTCGGCAGCCACAGCCCAGGGGTGCCGGGGATAGCCCCGGGCTTCAGCCCTGACCTTGGGTGCTCTGGGGAGGAGGGTCCCCTTTATTTGTGGTGCTCCCCACTTCCACTTGGGCTGCCTAGCAAGGGAGGATTAATGCTTCGGCCAAGGGACCCCGTCAAGTGTGTCCCCTGGCTGTGGTATAACCACCCTGCTAGTGGACCCCGATGCTGGTTCTGAAAATACGGGTACACCTACTTTTTTTTGTTCCCCATATTATTTGGACCAAGGCTGGCTCAATGAGTTTCATCACTCGTTGATAAATGGGCCCCTTAATTTGAATAATAAGTATGGTGAAAATAATAGATCAGATGCAATTATATGCAGATGATTATAAAAGTAATTTAATGACTAATAGTACCCAGACATTACAGTACTGGACAACTAGCTTCTACATCAATGCAAATGGATACTTTTAATATAAGATTTATTATTTATGGGTGCAGCACCCCAAGAGGGAGAATATTTGTCGGTATGCTGGCTGTCGGGATTCCGGCGCCAGTATGCTGAGCGCCGGGATCCCGACAGCCAGTATATCAAATGTCTCCCATTATTTATATAGTGCCAGCATATTTCACTGCACTTTACAATTGGGAACAAACACAATAAAGACTGTGTAATAATAGATAGACATAAGTCTAGACAGACATAAGTTAAATTGCTCATAATCGTGTAATGTAAACAATAACTGGAGTCTAATATATGAAGATAAGTGCTACACATTGCATATAGGTCTAGCAAGATTGCAAAGGTTCAAAGTGCTTGGGTTGTTTAAGTATAGTAAAAGAATACATGGCAGTTTTGTGTGAACTGTGCAGAGGCCTGGTATTGAGCTAGAATAGCTCAAGGAGGTTAAAAGAGGGTTCAGGAAATTGATAAACTTGTTTAAAGAGGTGACCTTTCAAGGAACGATTACAGACTAGAGGAAATTCTCATAGTGTGAAGGAGGGACTTCTGTAGACGTCCTGTAACTGGGAATGGGAGTATGAGGTATGTAAACCTTGCGTAGAGTGTTGGGGTTGAGTTGGGAGATATTTAGAATTCAGCAAAGAGATTTATGTTGGTGCAGTTTGGATGATAGTCTTGTGTTAGTAAAAACATATGGTAAACACAAGCAGCCAGTGTAGAGACTGACATAATGGAGCAGAAAAATGTTAGGTGAATAAAATCAGCCTCGCCGCTGCATTCAAAATAGGTCAGTGGTTTCCAACTCCAGGTGTCACGTTCCCCCAACGGGACACATTTGGGGGATTTCTGTCTGTGGTAACAGGTGGGATAATTAGAGTTGGGAATCTCTGAAACAGAATGCAGCAGTGAAATCAAGATTAGAGGAAAACCTGCACATGAATTAAGCTTCTGTAGTGTCTTTGTCTGGTATATGTATCTATGATGCACGTAACAGAATTGGAATAAGAATGTTGTGAGCAAGGATACCATGGGCAGCAAGCGATTATTCTGTTGTCAACAGAAATAGAAACATTAGGTAGGCAACGTCCGAAATGTTATTAGCAGTTTTTGAAAGACTGAGTTTGAGCTGGTGAGATACAGCCAAGATGAAGTGGCAGAAAGACATTAGGGTAGGTTTGAGTATCACCTGAATGGAGATGATAGTAAATCCAAAAAGGCTTATTAGGTTTCCAAAAGAAGTGTTGCAGATGGTGAAGAGCAGGGGGCCCTCGGACTGACCGATACCTGGAGTACTCTCACTGATAAACGAAGCAGAGAGGAGGTGGGCCCAGAGAAACAAGATCTACAACATCTGAAAGTAGGATGAAAGCCTGGATTGAATCAGATCCTGGAGACCAAGGGATTATAGCGTTTGTATAAGAAAAGAGTTATCAGCTTTAGTGTTAGTGTAGAGCTGTGCAAGTGTACATAAAAAATGGGTTTTACTAATGTTAAAGGATGCTCAACTTACCTGGCTGCTTACAAGACCCTGGGTCATAAAAGGGGTACGCACGGAGAGATCCGTGCTTAAATTCTAAGCAATCTGACTAGATTGCTTAGAAATTAAGCACGGAACTCTCCGTGTGTGCCCATAGAGATAGCAAAGTGCGGCCCAGCACGTCGCTATCGCTGACTCTAGATTTGGCAGGCATGCTAAATTTAGTTATATCGCTTATTTCATTGCCGGGTGAAGTGAGTGCGCCCCTGCCTCGCTCAGCACACATTGCGCTGTGCTAAGCAGGGGGAGAGATGTGTGCTAAGCAGTGCAATGGTATTAAATGGGGATCCCTATGTGAACTAAAATTTGCAGTTACTACTTCCATGAATTAAGTAATATATGTTTTATTTAACATTTAAAACATATACTCTCGCATATAATAATAACCATATATATTTATACTATACCCAGAAACACACAGTCTCACACATTATATGGTACCCAGAAACGTGCAGTCTCGCACATTGGGGGGTCATTCCGACCTGATCACACGCTAGATTTTTTTTCACTGCGCTGCGATCAGAACTGCACATACGTATGCAGCGCAATGCGCAGGCGCATCGTACGGGTACAAAGCGGATCATTGCTGTGCGATGGATTTAACGAACAATCCATTCGCACAGCTGATCGCAAGGAGATTGACAAGAAGAGGGCGTTTATGGGTGGCAACTGACCGTTTTCTGGGAGTGGTTAGAAAAACGCAAGCGTATCCATGCGTTCGCTGGGAGGGTTCCTGACTTCAATTCCGGTCCTGGACAGGCTGTAGTGATCGCAGCGGCTGAGTAAGTTCCCGGCTACTCAGAAACTGCACAAATCTTTTTTGTAGTGCTCGGTTGCACATGCGTTCGCACACTTGCAAAGCAAAACAACACTCCCCTATAGGCGGCGACTATCTGATCGCAGCGCTGCTAAAAATAGCGTGCGATCAGGTCAGATTGACCCCCATTATACTGTACCCAGAAACGTGTAGTCTCGCACATAGGGGGTAATTCAGACCTGGTCGCACGCAGGCTATTTTTTGCACTGCTGCGACCAGGTAATCGCCACCCACAGGGGGGGGGGGGATTTGCTGTGCAGCGCTGCAAACGCTTGTGCAGAGAGCTGCACAAACAAAAAGTTTGTGCAGTCTCTGCACAGCTTAGGACTTACCCGCTGCGATGGTCCGTCCTCGAGCAGACACTCCAAGAAAATAGTGAGTTGACACCACCCGACGGCCTCTTCCTGTCAATCTTCGCCGCTGCGAACGCTTTCTTTGCTGTTGCCGTCGCCAGCCAGAGGCGCGCCTGCGTATTGCAGCCCCCACACATGCGCAGTTCAGATCCGATCGCACAGCTGCAACAAACTGAGGCGTGCGATCGGGTCTGAATGACCCCCATTATACGGTACCCAGAAACGTGCAGTTTCACACATTGGCCCTCATTCCGAGTTGATCGCTCGCTGGCTACTTTCAGCAGCCGTGCAAACGCATAGTCGCCGCCCACAGGGGGAGGGGGGGGGAGTGCATTTTCGCTTTACAGTAGTGCGAGCGGCTGCAAACACATTTTGTGCAGAACAAGACCAGCCCTGTAGTTACTTATTCTGTGCGATGATTGCTGCGACGAATGACACGGTAATGACGTCAGATAGCAGCCCAGCCACGCCTGTGTTTTTCCAAACACTCCCAGAAACTCCCACTTTCTGTCAATCTCCTTGCGATTGGCTGTGCGACTGAAAGCGTCGCTAGAACCTGTGCAAAACCACTATGCTCTTTGTACCCGTACGCCACGCATGCGCATTGCGGTGCATACGCAGTTTTGACTTTTTTTTAACTGATCGCTACGCAGCAAACAACGGCAGCTAGCGATCAACTCGGAATGAGGGCCATTATACGGTTCCGAGAAACGTATAAGCTCACAATACCAAACACATCTTTTTAAAACAATGAAAAAGTAAAATTACTAGATTTAGTGTTTACAACAGGAAGGGAAATAAAAAAAAAATACATTTGTGAACTATGATTATGTGTGATGAACTAAACTGTTCCATTAAACTAAACTCTGGGGAAACTTAATTTGCCTGCATTTAGCAACAGCTATCAATATCTACATACAATTTCCAAGGACACTTTGATGTACCGGATACGCTGACAAATAAATCTTTCTAAATTAAGTGTATTTCTGAAGTATAAACAGTAAGTTATTAGAACGGATATGTACATCCTGAGCAATAAATCCAGAATAAGAGAAGTGGTGCAATTGCAAAATGGACCTTGCAACAGTGACAATCACAGATATCAAAAGAAAACTGTCACTGTCTCTACACATTAAGGAAAATGTTATTTATTCTTGATAGACATCGTTACATGTCTTCATCCAAAGAAATGAAGCTGTGTATATATGTTCTAATGATGTACTTTTCAGAAACGATAGCTGCAGTTACTAACACGGACAGCGTTCACTACTGTATACCAAAAAGGAAAGTGATTATTGCTGACACTGTACAAAGTGTGTCTCCAGAAACAATAAAACCATTAGTGAACAGGGGACATATATCAGAATGGAGAACAAAGGGAAACTGAGCAATGATGTGAAAAGAGGAGCAAATAGTGAAATCTTTCTGAGCTGCTAGAGGAGTAGGAAGAGGAGGGGGATTACAAAGGAAATACTAATAGCCTGGGCACATAGCATACCAACACTGTGCCTAATGAGCTTAGGAGGGGAGGCCTTGCCCAACACCAGCAGCACAAGGTGCTTTACCCTCACTCACCCCTCACTACTGCAGCAGCTGCTACTGGCACACACTGCAGGCGAGATCAGCACCATCCTGCCCATCTGCTGCAATGCTGATCTGACCCACTGCCACCACCTGGGCCCATAAATACACACTGTCACATGTCTTCCCCTATTGCCATGGGTGGTCTCCCGCAATCATCTCTTTCTTCCATAACGTGCACGGCGAGCCCTCCCCCTCTAACGCCAATGAGGGCTCACTTACCTGTGCGGCGGCAGTGGGTGCTCCCTATGCGGGGTGCTGCGGCAGTGGCGGTGTGCGGGAGAGAAGTGTGTTGCGGTCACCCCATCCGAGCAGCTGCTACTACTGGCACTAGAGCTGCTGCTATCGGCTGCTCAGTCAGTGTCCTCCCCCGGAAGTGAAAGCAGAGCTCAGCCCCGCACTCACACCAGCAGCGTGCTGCGGCTCCGGCCGGGGCTCACACTGTACTCACACTGCCTTGGGCACCGCTGCTGCCTGCTCGCTGTAGCTGGGATGGCACATTGCACACAGTCCCCGGCTCAGCTGACTTGGGGATACATGTGGAGGGGAAATAGTTGGTTTCCAAACGGTTAGCTGAGAAGACTGAACTAAGGGTTAATATTTAAAGACTACATCTATAATAAAACTGTAAGGGTAGTGTTTGTACATAGCATTTTATTTTTTGGGGGGGAAATTTACACCTAGGAGCCTTTTTGTTCATTCTGGTATGCCGCAAAAAGTACGGGATGAATTTGGATGGCGTTTTCACTGTATAGCTATATTATACCCTTTTCAGACAGCCAACAATAGCATGGTTTATTGCCCATGAGCACGCAGGAACCTGGGTTGGTGTGCTGTCTGAAAGGGTCCAGTTGAAACAATCTTGGTTATGCGACCCGGTATTTCAACTTGGGTCGAAACCAGGGTTAAGCACGTGTTCAACCCGGGTCACAGTGTGGTGTGAATGGGTCAGCCGGGGTCGATGCGACCCAGCATCTGTTGACACTATAGGAAGAGGCGGTGCTTGGAAATACTCAGCGCAGCCTCAAGGACGCATCACCGGTGACGTCACTAACCCTGGTCGGGCCGCCAGTCTCAAGAAGAAGGACCGGTGTACAAGTTCCGGGTGTGACCCGCTTTATGCGCTCTGAAAGGGGTATAAGTGACCTACTGTAGAAAGAAACTGAGGTATGTATTATCTCGATGTGACGTCATTGGGAGAGGAGCAATAAAGGGAAAACCAAACACTTGGCGTGCAGTGTGCAGGCTTCTCAAGTTCAAAATGACTAAGGCAGTGGTTCTCAAACTGTGTGCCGTGGCACCCTGGGGTGCCTCGAGACACTTGCAGGGGAGCCCTGTGTTGGTGTTCCATGACCAATTCAAATTATCTATATATTAGCCCAGATCTGTGACTCTGTGACTGTGTATATATCGCTGGGCGGAGTCACAATGTTGGGCGGAGTCAGGGTGGGATGTACTTACTTCTACCACTGTGGTATCTGGCTTAACGCATCCTGTGTGTTCTTCCCGGTAATAGGATCGCCGCCCGTCACTACCCGTAGTTTTCTCCTCACTGTTCTTCCGCCTCATCACCGCCGCGGCCACTCAGTCCTGAACTCTCCGTAGTGGTTGATCAGCCCTGCGCTCCCCCTGTAAGTCGCGCATGCGCACACCGGTTATGGCACACAGCAGAGACAAGTGCGCATGCGCGACTGACAGGGGGAGCGCAGCGCTGATCAACCGCTACGGAGAGTTCAGGACTGAGTGTCCACGGCGGTGATGAGGCGGAAGCGCAGTGAGGAGAAAACGACAGGCAGCGATCCTATTAATGAGATGCAATAAGCCTTCCGGCTTCCGCTCCTCGGCACTATGGGAGAGACGTCATGACGTCTCTCCCATGGCGCACACTGACAGAGCCAAGAGCCGGAAACCGGAGCTCAGTAGTGAGCTCCTGCCGCCGGCTTCCGCTGTGGAGAGGGAGTGGGGCCCGCGGGTAACACAATCCATAATCTCAGGAGGGCGCCTGGCATCTCCCTGCGGCGCCGGGCACACATCAGGTTAGGCGAGCTGGAGGAGGTGGAACTGCGTTCCGTCTCCAAGTGGGGCTGACAGAACACAGTTCCGCCTCGTTCCAGCTCACTTTAACCTCTGGTGAACACACAGAAGCAAATCCTGTCCCTCACCACACAACTGACCCTAAGGATGACAAATAAACACTATTTACTTAATTTAATATTTCTTTCTAAATTTCTCAATAATAAATTTTTGGCCTAGGTGTGGTGAGAAAACAATTTTGATACTCTAGGGCGCCGCGATTAAAAAAATGTTTGGGACCCACTTTGGACTAAGGGCCTAATTCAGACCTGATCGGTGCTAATCGGGATGGAGGGGGCGGGCCGGTGGCGTTTGGCTGCCATTTAGGGGGGGTGGTCCGGGCAACGCAGGTGTGCCTGGACCATTGGGGGGGCGGGCTGCGGTAGCGGTGTGATTTCACACGCAGCCGCTGCGACCCTTGCAGCGACGAGTAGCTCCTGCCAGCGCACAGAAGCTGTGCTGGTAGGGAGCTACTGTACTCTTCCAGTACAAAAGGTGCTTTTGTACTTGTGCGGCAGGGTAGGGCCTGACATGCAGGGCGGACTAGCCCTGTGCTGGGCGTCCCCCCCCCCCCGCATGTCTGTGTGACTGATCGTAGATGTGCTAAATTTAACACATCTTCGCTTCGGCCCGCCATTTCCATCCCTCTACCTCCCAGAGCGGAGCCCATTAGGTTGATTACCAGGGGTACTATGGAGCCTGGTATGGTTATTCCTGGGTCAGACTCTTCCCTTGATTATTTGGAGATTGCAGGTGTAAAAATAGGGACAGAGGGACCTGGTCCCCAAGTTATAATGTCTGACCCTATGCTGAACACGTTATGTCCCCAATATGTTCCTGATGGGGAATGCAGAACTTGTGGGACGTAAGACACTGCAGATGGTCAGATGTTCCCTTGTGCTGCAGGAGTTAATGTCCATGCATCAGGTCCTGATGTAAGGAGAGTGGCTGTGTCAGAGTCTCAGCTTGCACAGGTGAAAGCCCCGCCCCTTGCGCTGGCAACCCTGAAAGATGACCACAATTTTAAAAATATGGTGTCTGATGGTACTCTCTGGATGTAGGTAACAGGGGAGTAGATGTATACAGTGTTTATTCACAGAGGTTGTGTATGGAGGTGAGCGACCCCAGTCTTGTGTAGATGAGGCAGAGTGACAAAGGCCCTAGCTGTGACGCAGCTATAACACATACAGTGACAGCAGAGATAGCAACACAGGGAGCACAGTGTACGAAGGAGAGTGTTCCCATCACAAAACATATATTTGTCCTGACAGGTGGAACATTAACCAATGCCCACTATAGCCAGAAAGTAACTGAGGTGTAGAGGAGGCAGGTAGTGGACGCACTGCATCCCTATCAGGCACCTTTCCCAGGGAAATTAGAGAAATGCCAGTTTGGAATGGGAGATCCTGGGCTCTGTGTAGGAGGGAGTCCCTTTCCCCGAGAACTGGACTGTGAAAGAGGTTCATGGTATAGACTGATGCGCCTAACTATGGGTTAGGCGTTGTGCACAGTCTGGTTAATGAGCAGTAAGAAGAATATCCTGTCTTTTTTGTAAGTAAGAAAGTGCTTCCCTGGGAAGTGGCCTATGCCACCATTTTAAGGGAATGCTTGGGGATTGTGTGGGCTCTCCCAACAACTACAGCTATCTCTGTATGGACGAGACTTCACAATAATTACGGACAACAATCCACTTGTTTGGCCAAACAGTGAAAAAATCCAGCAACTTTTTTGATCTCTAGGTGTACGCAAGTTAATTGACAGGAAGCCGGCGTTTGAGGGTGATAACTGGGTGTTTTCTGGGAGTGTCTGGAAAAACGCAGGCGGGCACAATCGTTTTCAGGGAGGGTGTGTGTGATGCCAGCTCCGGCCCTGATCAACCTGATTCCATCGCACTGTAGGTGTAGGTCCTGGGCTATGCACAGGCTGGAAAAATCATTCGATGGTGAGTGAGTTGCGAAGAGATTTGCAGCTGGCCGTCGTTCGTAGAGATTTGCGCAAAGCGTACGCAGACTTGCATAGGGCGGGTTTTCAATCTGTCTGGGCGGCGGCTATCTGATCACAATTCGCAGAGGAGCGATCAGGTCTGAATTACCCCCAAAATCGCTTACAGTGTACCAGGTACACTAGATTAGTACTTTTATTGCAAAGTCTCAGATTAAGCGTAGCAATATGTGGCGCAAGGTATGGCGCAGTCACTTATTAGAGCTCTGTCTTTTGCCTTTTTACACAGTTTAGCGAGTCACACACAGAAGCTGCATGAAATGCCAGCGTCAGTAGTTAGTACCCTTGCATTGCACTTTTGCCACATTAGTGATGCAAATAGTACAATGGTAAGAAAAAGTCTATGATGGGATGCTTGGCATGGCTAAATCACAAAGGCCATTGTGCACCCAACAAGGCTATTTGTTACGATATGAACAAAGTGTATATGGGCATAGCTGTAATACCCGCCCCAACAATACCACTTTGAGTGCTCTGTCATGCTTCTTGAGCACTAGGCTGTGGATACAGCTATATCCCTACATGCATGCTCCCTACTTATATTCATGGGTTTAAATGTTGGTAGGTATGAATTGTAGGGTCAAGTAAATCTGTCCTTAAAATATGCAGAAATAGCTGTTTTTATATGTTTAACACAGAATTAATTATCACCCGTTTAAGAAAACTATAATGTTGGTTTAGCTGCGTAACGGGTTGGGTGCCCTTGCTACCGCGGGGAAAGCAAGCTGAAATAATTATACCACGCCCGTCAGCAGAAACAGAACGGTGTGGAAGGGGGTGAAAAGAATTGAATGCCGCCCTTTATCCGTCTCCACCTTATCACATGTTAAGGCTTAATACATTTGGGCCACAGTGTCACTGGCCCCAGAAGCTTAGTTGCAGCAGACATTCTGAGCGACTTTAGGGTTGATCAAAGGTCCAATGGTGCGACCGATGTTCAGCCGATGCTGCATCTTCATACTCCAGCAGTGGATCTGAGGAGCTTCTTGCAGGGATGTGCAGTCAGGGGAGGCAGTGCCCCCATAATATAAAGAAGATACTTATGACACATATTCTGTGTCATAAGTATCTTCTTTTATTTCATTCTAATAATTTTCCTGGCTTAAATGTGTTTGGGAAGCACTGATAGCAGTGCCTCCCAAACCTAATGTAAACGGGACAGAGCAGGGTGCGGGGCCAAGCACTGGGCTGTAAAAGCCCATTCAAATGAGATGGGGAAAGCGGCACTTCTACAAGTGCCTCACTGACAGGGACACCACCCCCATGTCAGCGAGGCACCTGTGATTGGACAGCGGATCCAGTGCTGGATCCGCTGTCCGATCACCCACACATGGCGCTGGAGGTGGCGGGTCCCGGCAGTGAGTGGCGTTGGAGGTAGCCGGGAAGAGCAGTGGGCCTGCAGTGTGTGCGGCTCTCCCCGACCTCCTCCTCCCTCCCGCTGCCCCGAGCGGCGGTGTGCGGCTCTCCCCCTCCTCTGCCGGCTCCGTCCTCCCACTGAACGGATCGACGGTGTGCAGCTCTCCCCCTCCTCGGCCGGCTCCGTCCTCCCACTGACAGGAGCAGCGGCGTGGCCCTGCAGTGTGTGCGGCTCTCCCCAGCAGCAGCAGGTTAGTGTGTGTCTCTCTCTCTCCAGTAACACAGTGGTAAAACCTATTACCAGCTCAATATCTTTTCCCCGTATGTTCAATTAAACCTCGTCAGTTGCTTCCGCATCTCCTGTTACACGTGACTTCTTCTGCACGATACCTGCTCTCATGGGCAGCCTATTGGTCCATTCCACCGCAGGCACTGTATGTACGAACGTATGGGACCCATCTCCTCACATCATTAAACAATGGCACATTGGAGGAGACGGGTCCTGTCCGTTCGTACATACGGTGCCCGCGGTGGAACAATAGGCTACCTATGAGAGCAGGTACTGTGCCGAAGAAGTCACGTGGAACAGGAGATGCGGAAGCAACTGACAGCGCAGTAGGCTGGCGATTAATAGAACATATACGGGAAAAAGACATCGGGCTGGTAAGTGGTAACAGGTTTTACCGCTATATTACTGCTTAGTACATCCCTCCCTCACTCACTCTCTCTCTCTCTCTCTCTCAGTTTGTAAGTATAATGTTCATTTTTACAGGTACCTCTACCCTATTGGATTCTACTGGACAAGTGGACGTGATCGGTGTGGGATGTAGGTAAGTATGTGTGAGTGTGTAAGTGTGTTTTAATACATTTTTACTTTCACGGTGTGTGAGTTGTGTTTTTATTTGGGTATTTTTTTGTTGTAGAACTACAGGTACCAGTGAGCCTGTTATTTCCCCGCATGCTGGTACTTGAGGTTCTCCAAGTACCAGCAAGCGGGGGAGGCTTGCTGGGCCTTGTAGTTCCACAACAAAAAACTATTTTCTTTTTTTTACACACATGGCTATCAGCCCGGCACCCACCGCCCAGGGGTGCTGGGGACAGCCTCGGGCTTCACCCCTGGCCCTTGGGTGCCTGGAGGGGGGTGACCCCTTGATTTACGGGGTCCCCACTCCTCCAGGGAACCCCGGCCAGGGGTGACTAGTTGGAGGGGTAATGCCACGGCCGCAGGGACCTACATAAATGTGTCCCCCGGCTGTGGCATTATGTCCCTGGCTAGTGGAGCCCGGTGCTGGTTTTTAAAAATATGGGGGACCCCTACATCTTTTGTCCCCCGTATTTTTGGAACCAGGACCGGACTAAGAGCCTGGTGCTGGTTGTCTAAATACGGGGAACCCGGGGGCGTGGCTTGTGGCCTGACTGAGAGGACGTGCCCCTGGAGAGCTCCTGCTAGTACAAGCTTCTATTTAACTTTAAAATTGCCCTCACGCTGCCTACAGATCCTAAATACTGTCCCACACTACTATCTACACATAAGGACACGTTGGGAGTGAGCTGCGGAGCCGGAGCACAGGCCTGCCCTGTGCTTGCAGGTTGCGGCCCTCCCCATGAGGTGAAGCCGGGACCTCAATTTCCGTCCACCCCCGCCCGTGTGAGATCGACCTCCGGCCGCCTTAAAATACTGCACCGAACCTACCCCGCCGTCCTGCTGGATGCCCCTTGCCTGGAGAGCCTTGGAAGTGGGGCTGAGGTGAGCCGGAGAGCCCCAGGAGCTGCGAGGCCGGAGACGAGCGGCGCTGAGAAGGTCCGGTGGCGGCGGCCATCTTGGTTGTGGCGTCTGCCGGAAAGCAGGCGCCGCACTGAAATAGCTAACCGGCGGGCCGCGGCGGTGACAGAGGGGACTTAGCGGAGGGTGCAGAGGACACCCAGTGATTAAATAGGGTCTGGCCCCACGGAAAATTGGATTAACTAAGTAGGGGAAAAAAAAAAAAAGCTGCACAATACGGACGGCGGCCATCTTGGAGGTGGCAGGTTAGGCCCCTCTCCCCTGAATTGTGCTGCCCCCGCTGGAGATAAATGGAAATACGCTCCTTATACCACCAGATCTACTTCAATTGATTTATCATCCCAGATCCCTCACCCTGCAGCTGCTGCTATACCTTTCCATAATTCCATAATTCCAGAGAAAGAGGTGTGTTAAACCGGGACGCTCTCCTGGGGATCCCTCTCACTGATCTCACAGATTATTAGGACCTAGGTCCTGTAAACGATGTAGCACTACGGATGCCTGACTTCCTCCCTCACCCGGACCAATTGTTGAACACGTAACATCCACGTAAACCTCTCTCGACACCAATCCTTAAACGGACGTTTTTATACTACCAGATATTATGAGCAGAGCGAACACCAGAGCAAAAAAACCGGGAGCTTCACAGGATATCTCGCAACATTTCTCACGCCGGGAAAAACTGTCTGAAACCTCATCTCCACCCCCATCAATGCCTACCCCCATCATGGATCAGACGGAAGCACCTTCAACCAAAGCGGATATTCATTCCCTTCAAAACATGATCTTAGACCTTAAAAACTCCTTCACGACAGCTCTTCAATCAGCGATCGGGGAAATAAAATCAGATATGGCGGCTCTAGACTCCCGCACAACCGCGCTGGAATCAAGGGAAGACCACCAACAGAACTTCCGTAAACAAGTGGGCGAAGACATGAGCTACCTATCCAGCGAGCTGGAAATCCTCAAGGATAAGGTTGAGGATAGCGAAAATCGCGAAAGACGGAACAATTTACGCGTCCGCAATATTCCAGAATCTGTCTCAACTTCCGAACTGGAACCATACCTCCGACGCTTGTTCCTGCAATTGGTCCCGTCGCTTACGGATTCAGCTATTTTGATTGAGAGAGCGCACCGTGACCTGAGACCTAAACCGAAGGATTCGGACCCTCCTCGCGACGTCATCCTACGGTTTCTGTCCTTTAAGATCAAAAATAGTATCACACTGGCGTGCAGGAATTCAACCACAATTTTATTTGAAGACTCCCGGATTCAGATCTACCAAGACTTGTCACCGGTGACCATTGCCAAGCGGCGTGATTTACGTGCCGTCACCTCTACACTGCGCGACAATGGATACAAATACCGCTGGGGTTTTCCTTTTCGCCTCATTGTGGAGATTGATGGCAAAGTTCACACCATCCGCTCTCCTGATGAAGGGGACAAGCTTCTTCGAAAATTGCAGTTGTCCCCGGTTGCTACTTCATAATTCTGCTGCTCATTACGTTTATGTTTGAACGCTGCGTTTTTACAACGTCTAGTATGATTGATTTTGCTCTCAACTTTGCTCAAATGCCATGTAATCCATGTTTTAGATATCGTATTAGTATATTGACGACCCTTTTACTGTTTTCACACAATGCTTTTGTTGGCGGACTTTTATACTCCGCGTAAAGCAGCGTTTTTGTTTGGTTTCGCCGGTCTGGCCGGCGGCTCAGAGACATGGCCCGGTGGCTGGTGTCCTGGATTGACCCCATTTTTGACGCCATGGAGCCTGTCTCCGGGTGCCGACCTGTTCGGCGACGTTACTGTAAGCTCTATTGTTATTAGGTTATTACCCTATTGATACTAGCTGTAACATGCTTACTTTTTTGCTAACATTTGGTATCTGGGACTGATCCGCCCCAGAGCTAAGTCTTGGATAGCTACATATAAGTCCATTATTATTATTTTTGGTGCACTTATGGTCTCGGGTGGGGGGTGTCGGGACTCTGTCTTGACACATCCTCCCCCGACTCATAGGGATCAAAGGTACATTCAAACATAGTGGGTTGATACCCTCTTTTGCTATACTGCATTTATATCCCGCAAGTGAGCTCTTTCTCTCATCTAGAGCTCAATCTTGGCAGTCAAGTATCCTGCCTACTGGATACTACGCCTGCTTATTTCTTTTCTTTTTCTCCTTTGCTTCTCTTTCTTCTATTATCTTCCTCCCTTAGACCCCCATCACGAGACAGTGGCAAGCTGACATATCTGTGTTCACCGACACATAGGCCTAGTTATTAAGTACTGTTCGTGTACAGTAACATACATTTTCATTCTCCTCTTTATATCTTTCTCTTTGGTTCTTCTTGTCTACCCTAGCAGAGTCCGGGATCTGTCTCTATTTAGATGGTATGTTATGTACACAACCTGTAACCATGTTTATGCCCTCAACCTGTACAACCTAACTATTGTTCATGTTATGGACACTGTTCATTCTCAATAAAAAATTCTAACTTTAAATACGGGGAACCCTTGTCCAATTTTTTCCCAGTATTTAAACAACCAGGACCAGCTCAAGGAGCCCGAGGCTGATTATACTTAGGAGGGACCTCACACATTTTTTTTTACATTTTTTAACCCATTCAGACCCTTCTCCATTAAGTTAATGAAAGCCCTGGACAACAAAATTGCATTCATGTCCTCCTCCCACTCCCAAACACTAATTATTATTATTTTTTTCTATAAAAATTTACAATGTACAACAAGTATGATGAGCAGGCAGGCAGTGGGCATTGGCGGCATCGGACTGAGATGCAAATTAGTGGCGGAGGGCTGGGTCAGTCGATGGTGGGCGAGTTTGTAAACCATAGGCGGTGGCAGCAGGCATTGGCTCAGAGGCAGTAGCGGGCATTGGCTCGGCGGCGGTAGGGGTCATCGGCAGGATTCGGCGGACATTATGGCTGTAGTGCATCACCAGCCACTGACCTCACCGCACGCCACTGGCTTCTTGTGGGAGTGTTACTGCAAAAGATGGCTCCTCCAGCATTTGCATATGTTCTCAGATACGCTGCACATGAAGACGCAGCACAGATTTGCATGTATCACTGAATCAGGCCTAACATAAGGTTGTTCCTGAATGTGGCAGATATAATGTAAGGTTATGGTGTAATGTTGAAAGTGTAAAGAAGTATATTGTAACGCTGTTCAATGTGTGAAGTACAGTGTAAGTTTGTTGTTGAATGTACAAGGTACAGTATAAGGCTGTTGAATACAGCTGATTGGCTAGAGATTGCTGCCAGCCAATCCACTATGGAGGTATTTGCTGCCAACTAATCTGCTACCAATGGAGGTATAGCTTAGTATATGTAGATGTTTGTACAAGGATTGGCTGGACCGAATTAAGCCTCGGGGGTGCCCAGGGGCCAGGGCCCTTAAGACAGGGGGCTCCGATGAAAGGTGGGAATGTATTTTAAATTGTGCATACCTCCCAACATGTGACATTCAAGGAGGGACAAAATGCTGTCTACCTGGACTTCCCACTTAATATACTGTATGATTGGCGTCACCTGTGTTGAACTATTTAATTGATAAGAAAGGTACTTCAACACACTGCAATCATAAATTAAGAAGGAAGTCCAGGTAGAGAGCATTATGTCCCTCCTAGAATGGGTCATGGTGGAAGATATAGATTGTGTATATGAAATTTAAACCAATGGTGTATATTAGTTTTAACCAAGTTTAATAATGCCTGAGTCCACCTAGTTGAAAGACAAATATTTTATAAACTTTTCTTGTAGTGGAACAAAGACAACTTAACCTTAAAATACACATAGAAAAACAAAATAATTTATCTTGTCACATGCAAGAATAGCAACAGCCTCTGTATTACTTACACACTGGGACAGGACTCAAGAGGACTTTCTGTGTGTGTCTATCTCTAGACCCAAATGGTTTAGTTGCATAACAGTTTATGCAGGACTCAGACACCCTGGCGGGGAGGAGGAGAAGCTGGGATCCCTGTGTCACTTACAGCTCTCTCCACCCTCCTATCTCTCCTCTGGTCAGAAAGCTCTGTCGGTAGCTCATGAAACATGATTTTCCTGTATCTCTGCCTGAACTGCATACTGTCCTGCTCGCATTCTGGCTGCCGGTTCTGCTGCTGCTTAAGAGGGAAAGCTAGTGATGTTAGTGTGCTCTGGCTGGGGGCCCCCTGACCAAAGGTGGGCCCAGGGTACAGTATGCCCTGCACCCCCCCCCCCCCCCCCTCTTCCCTTAATCTGGCTATGACTATTGGTCATGTATATCCTTCAGAGTACCTGAGCTAGCACTCATATACATGTGCATATTATTTACATTCAGTAAACCATGGCTATATTTTACATTTATAATATAGTAAGACTAATAGCATTCCTATTGGACAATAGAAATGATTCTGTGAAGTTTCAGTGACATTGTATTTACAGGTCGAATAAATGGATGAATACATAAGTGTCTAGGCAATACCTGATATTAAGCTCGGTACACGCCCTACAATTGTCGTGCCGATAGGACGATAATTGTATGATCGGACCAATAACTGTATGGTGTGTATGCAGGAGCACAAACAGTCGGATCAGGAGGTCGCATATTGGGGGTCATTCCGAGTTGTTCGCTCGCCAGCTGCTTTTAGCAGCATTACACACGCTAGGCCGCCGCCCTCTGGGAGTGTATCTTAGCTTAGCAGAATAGCGAACGAAAGATTAGCAGAATTGCGAATAGAAAATTCTTAGCAGTTTCTGAGTAGCTCCAGACTTACTCACAGATTGCGATCAGCTCAGGCCGTTTCGTTCCTGGTTTGACGTCACAAACACGCCCTGCGTTCGGCCAGCCACTCCCCCGTTTCTCCAGACACTCTAACGTTTTTTCCTGGAATGCCTGCGTTTTTCCGCACACTCACAGAAAACGTCCAGTTTCCGCCCAGAAACACCCACTTCCTGTCAATCACACTCCGATCACTTCAACGATGAAAATTATTTGTTCGGACATGAGTAAATCTACTAAGTTTTGTGCTAAAATACCACATGCGCACTGCGTACCATGCGCATGCGCATTTTTGCCTTAATCGCTCGCTCCGTTGTGAAAATCGTCAACGAGTGAACAACTCGGAATGACCCCCATTATGAGCTGCTCTCCCGATCCCATGGATGGAAGTACACACTGAGCTAAAAATAGCGGTGTGTACGGGCTTCACACTGACTAGATAATCGCTCTGAGGATCAAAGCAGTGGTGTTACTCCCAGAGACAATGGAGACATTTGCCATCGGGCACCAGCTGTCTGATGGACTCTAAGAAAGAAAGACCAAGGGGGCTTCTGAACTAGAAATGATCTCTCTTCACTCATTTCATAGTGACTTGCTGCAATCACTGCTGACTCCTGTATAAGCTCAGAAACATCCTTCGAAGACCCCTTCAGCTGAAGAGTCTGGAATGTGAGGCTAATTCAGACCTGATCGTAGCCGTGCAAAATTTTGCATGGCTACGATAAGCCACCCTGGCATGCGGAGGGACGCCCAACACAGGGCTAATCTGCCCCGCATGTCTGACCCTCTCCCCATCACATGGGCGTGATAGCATTGCACAGCGGCGATGCTATTGCACCCGGCAAGTAAGCACCCTACCTGCACAGCATTGCAGCGCTGGTAGGCAACTTTTTGCCGAGTCGCAGCATCTGCGTGTGACGTCACACAGCCGCAGCGGACCATCCCGCCCCCGCACGGTCCAGGCATGCCTGCGTTGCCCGGACCGAGCCCCCAAAATGGCGGCTGAATGCTGCTGGTCTGCCCCCTCCCGCCCAGTGAACGCCTCTGCCTGTCAATCAGGCAGAGGCTATCGCTGGGCTGAGATGCCGATTGCATCTCTGGCAAGCACATGCGCACTGCGGCGCATGCGCAGTTCAGACCTGATCGCCTGCTGTGAAAACGCACAGCAGCGATCAAGTCTGAATTAGCCCCAGTGTCTAATAACAGATCATAGTGTGTACAATAATCTACAGTTTTGTTGCTGTGTCTTATATGAGGAAAGAAAGAAAAGCAGAAGTTGATTATAAGAAAATGCACTAATTATTCTAATAAAACTTTTAAGGGGGGTATTCCTCAGAGCTTGAAGAGAGATAAAATTATGAGAGATAAAGTACCAACCGATCCGCTCCTATCAATTTTCAAACACCTGGTACTTTATCTCTCACAATTTTATTTCTCTCTGAGCTTTGATAAAACCCATCCTCAGGGCTCTATCTCTTATATAATAGCCCTGTGACTCTGTGCCTGGCGCTCTAACGCTGGGTGGAGTCACAGGGCTGGGTGGAGTTAGCAGCTCCTGCCCTGTCCCAGCACACCACTAGCAGAACGGAGCAGCAGCCACAGAATCCACCCACCATCCCCAGACACAAGCCACCAGGGGACGGACCCACCACAGTGCCAGGTAACCATGGACCCCTCCCTTGATTTCCCCACAAACACAGCCACCTACACCCCAATGCCACCCGCACCACACAACCCTAAACCCACCCTCCACCAGCTCCCACATGCAGCCACTGACGGCCCAGACACACTCGACGCATAACGATCCCACCCGCCGCACAGGCCCAGCATCTCCCACAGCCATCCGCAGCACGGACACGGTGGCCGGGCCCCGCCGGACGCACCACGGACGACCAGACAGCCGCAGGACGCACCACCCCTCCCGTCCTCCGCACACCCCCAGCGCCAGCTCCCGCACTGCAGACGCGCCTGGGACCCACTGTCCCGGCAGACACCGTCCGCACAACGGACGAAGACAGTGCAGTTACGGCGCAGCATCACCCGCGCCTGACTGCTGCCGCCTCCATACACAGGAGGGATGGGTGGCGCAGGAGAAGGCTTCATAGCCCTCCCTGCGCTGCGTACCGACACCCGCCACCTTCTCCGCACACCTAAGACAACGCTGCCTCCCACCATCCCCAGAGACCCGGACTGCACACCACAGGGACTGCGCTGCCGGCTCCACAGGCCAGAGACAGGGGACAGCGCTCCTGGTACTTTGGACGCTGCAACAACTGCACAGGTGAGAGTGTACAGGCAGCACCCTCCCTGCCGCCCCGCCTCTCTGCGTTCCCTCCCTGCCGCCCCGCGTCTCTGCGTCCCCTCCCTGGCGCCCCACATCTCTGCGTCCCCTCCCTGGCGCCCCACGTCTCTGCGTCCCCTCCTTGGCGCCCCACGTCTCTGCGTCCCCTCCCTGGCGCACCGCGTCTCTGCATCCCTTCCCTGGCGCCCCACATCTCTGTGTCCCCTCCCTGCCGCCGTGTCCCCTCCCTGCCGACCTGCCTCTGTGTCCCCTCCCTGCGTCTCGGCATCCCCTCCCTGTCGCCCCGCATCTCTGCGTCCCCTCCCTGCCGCCCCACGTCTCTGCTTCCCCTCCCTGCCGCTCTGCGTCCCCTCCCTGCTGCCCCGCGTCTCTGCGTCCTCTCCCTGCCGCCCTGCCTCTGTCTCCCCTCCCTGCCGCCGTGTCCCCTCCCTGCCTCTGTGTCCCCTCCCTGCGTCCCCTCCCTGCCGCCGTGTCCCCTCCCTGCGTCTCTGCATCCCCTCCCTGCCGCCCCGCGTCTCTGCGTCCCCTCTTTGCCGCCCCGCGTCTCTGCTTCTCCTCCCTGCCTCCCTGCCTCTGTCTCCCCTCCCTGCCGCTGTGTCCCCTCCCTGCGTCCCCTCCCTGCCGCCGTGTCCCCTCCCTGCCACCCTGCGTCTCTGCTTCCCCTCCCCTACCGCCCCGCGTCTCTGCTTCCCCTCCCTGCCGCCCGCGTCGCTGCGTCCCCTCCCTGCCGCCCAGCGTCCCTGCGTCCCCTCCCTGCCGCCCCGCGTCTGTGTCCCCTCCCTGCTGCCCCGCGTCTCTGTGTCCCCTCCCTGCCGCCGTGTCCCCTCTTTGCCGACCTGCCTCTGTGTGCGTCCCCTCCCTGCCGCCCCGCGTCTCTGTGTCCCCTCCCCCCCTTCTCTGCACGGGTTAAAGGGGTGCAGCCCCTTCCGACGGTGTGAAGAGCGCCCGTAGGGTGCGATGAAGCACCTAGTTTATTATCATTTGCATTCAGCATCTGAAAATAAAGATTCCATATTGCCACAATTAGCTGCAATAAGGGAATCTTTTTTCTCCCAGATGTAACATTGGCAAGTCACTGGGATGTCAGCACATGTGCAAGCCAGAACCACTGGGGTGGCACCACCTTCTTTTTAGCCTCCGGGCGCCTGGCATGAACTTATGCCCCTTAATCGAAGCATTTATCTGATCTGTAGAATTTATCTGCTAGTATGTACCTGGCTTTACTTATACTTTTTCCCCCTCTAGTGGCCAAGGATGGTAAGAAAAAATACGCTGCAAAACTTCACACAAAGGGCCTGGCGTATGTATAACCCACCCCTTAGTACCAGGGATATATGTGAGTTACTGATTAACTTAAGTGCCTCCACCCAGGTATGATAGTGTTGCTGTACACTAGAAAGGTTAGCCTGGGAAAACCCTGATGCATTAAATGGTGCCCAAATAATACCTAAGAATTGCATGTGATATAATTCAAAGAGTCATCAAATGAAGTTACCACTTGCTCAACTGGATACGGATCCCCAGAAGACAAGTTTATTTTTTATGAATACATCTTTGCAGTTCGAGTCAACATGAATAACAATAGCATCTACAATATACATTGACTTAGCAAACGGTAACTACAACAACTTTCTATGTTACCCCTCCCTCTACATATGGCTAACATCAGGGATTTTGCAGGTAATAACCCTGGGAGATAAAAAAAAAAAACCTGAAACGGTTATTGAGACTTTACTAAATGCCCACTTTAGTCACTTGCAGGAATTTCAGTTGTTAACAAGGAGTGTAAAATGTTACTTAGCTGTGCACAGTGTTGTTGACACTAAACATGTTCTAAACATCACATGGTATACGGACATATATCGTTTGGTGATAAAGTGGAGCTATATTATATGTGTGCTGACACAGCTTCTTCCCTATGTATTAAATTAATGCAGCTGTGCATGCTGAATGCATAGTTGCCTACTCTCCCTCATTCTGCAGGAGACTCCCTGAAATACCAGCAATCTCCCTGACTCCCTGAATAGATCAGCAATCTCCCTGATTGCACCTTAACCCCATTATGTAACTGTTATATTCTTGCGGGGGGGGGGGGAAATAAATCAGAGCTACATACATTCAGATGGGATCCTCAGTGCCATTTCCCTGCATTGCTTATAAGGCACAATCATCCCTATGGCTACATGCATTTTAAATAAGGTTTCTTGTGGCCACTTACAGTATATGGAGCCTCTTGTAAAACACAATACATGAACAAATTCTGAAAAATATCACTGTCTTTTCTTCAATAAGTACTTTGGGGCTCATTTACGTTTGGATGTAAGTCATTTTCATGACACGCCTCTCAGATGTAGCAGTACACGTCCGCACTGATAGATGTTACTTTCACAATCTCCCTGAAATGCTTTTTCAAAAGTACTCAAGTATAGCTGAATGACATGCATGCTGTATTTTGCCTGGCACAACACTGATTTGGGCATGAAATAGGCTGGCACAGTGGGCACGGACACCAGATTTTATCTTCTTGAGTAAGTAGCTGTAGTTTTGCAATGGTTAAATAGGTTTAGGCCACAAATTTGACACCTGAAACCAACAGAGAGTGGTCACTTACATACAGACGGAGCCACGCTAGGACTCAGGCGTCTCCATCCTGTCTGGGCGTGCGCACCCGTGATGGAGAAATGCCACATTCACTAGAATGGGAGAGCGTCTCCGTCCGGGCAGGTGTGTGCGCCCAGACGGAGACGCTCTCCTATTCTATGAATGGGAGAGCGTCTCTGTGCACTCCCGGCATGACTAGGTGGACAGATCGCCTAGTCACGCCGGGGGTGCACACCTGCGATGGAGCCGGCACAGATGAGCGCAGCTCCATCTGTATGACCCACTTGTATTTTGCCTTGCCCATCAATGCTTTTGGTCACAGAATAGTCTGGCAAAGTGGGCACATGTACTATTGATTTGAATAAGTAGCTAAAGTTTTGCAAGGGTTAAATAGTCTTAGGCCACAAATTTGACACCTGAAACCAACAGAGGTTGGTCAACTGGCGTCACTGCGTTAATAAGCATTTGGTCTCCAAACACCCAAACTGTTAGTCTATTTACTATGCACAGCGATGGGAATAAACTAACTGATAAATATACTGCAACATTGACTAATGTGGGGTTGGAATGCTTTTGAGATGTTTTTGCAACAATAAAAAACAACAATGGATATACCTACTATATCTTAATACAAGCTAGCGCAAATACGACGTAACTAATACAAGCTAGAGCCTATTTGGATTGTCAGCAGAGATTAACTATAAAGAAGGGATTCTGACAATATGAAAATCTTGACGTAAAAAAAAATGTAATCCCAAATTTTGTGGTCCATTTAAGGGAAAAAATATGAAGCACATTTGAAACTAACCAGGCTTGTCGATTAAGAAAAACAAAATAGATTTTTTTTTCTATTAGATTGCAAATTACTGGGTTACTCCCAAGTCGGCACAGAGGATACCCTGAGGATGTTTGTAGGGTGCTGAAACCTGGCTTTTGTAGACCTACTGTAGCCGTGTCTGTAATAGCGGATTCCCCTCACCCAATCCCCATTTACTTCTGCTGCTGGACCAGAAACTGATCACCTTATTGATAAACTGAGCCCCTTAGGGAACTACATGTTGCCCCAGGTTTATGATGTACTAGTTACTGGATTTCCTAATGCGACCAGCCATCAGCATGTGTATTGTGTAGGTGTAATTGTATCAGAAAAAACCTATGGCTCAGCAAGATAATTCCAATAGGTGTATATTTATTAACTGTTGTAGTGATGGTAAAAGGAATGTGTCATATACAGTAGAGAATGGTCACGTGGAAATATAGAGCATAGTTGCCTACCCTCCCGCATTCTGCAGGAGACTCCCTGAAATAGCAGCAATTTCCCTGACTCCCTGAATAGTCCAGCAATCTCCCTGATTGCACCTTATCCCTATTATGCAGCTGTTACATTCTTGGGAGGGGGAAAGACATCAGAGAAATGTACATTCAAATGGAATCATCAGTGCCATTTCCCAGCATTGGTATAAGGAACAATGGGGCAGATGTATTAACCTGGAGAAGGCATAAGGAAGTGATAAACCAGTGATATGTGCAAGGTGATAAAGGCACCAGCCAATCAGCTCCAATATGTAAATTAACAGTTAAGATCTGATTGGCTGGTGTCTTTATCACCTTGCACATATCACTGGTTTATCACTTACTTATGCCTTCTCCAGGTTAATAAATCTGCCCCAATGATCCCTATGGCTATATGCATTTTAAATAAGGTTTCACATGGCCACTTACAGCATATGGAACCTGTCAGTATTGTTCTAGCTGTGACTGATGGTTCCAAGCTGGGCTGTAGTTGGGAGACAGACTCTCTGGGATGGAAATGGCCTGAAGGGCTAAAGTTCTTAGCTACCCCTGAGGTGATGGCTGGAATTGGAGTCACTGAACTAAGTTCCAATTGAGAGACGGGGGTATATTTACTAAGCTCCCGATTTTGACCGATTTGGTGTTTTTTCATCAAAGTGTCATCTCGGGAATTTACTAAACTGAACTCTCGGCAGTGATGAGGGCCTTCGTATTTTTTTGGGAAGTCAAAGAAAAAAAATACGAATGAATACACTATCGGTCAAATACGCCTGTTATTGTATACAACTTGGTAATTTACTAAAAATTGGAATTCACAATCACTGTCGGCAATAGCCAAACACTCTTGTGGTTGGCCCCACTTAACCTCGCGGTCTACCGCAGACCGCAAAAAGTTCCCACCATTGGATACAATGGAGTGCCTATGCGCTACATTGTATCTACAGTGTGCAGCCTGACTGACAGCTCAGGAGCGCACAGCCAATCAGGAGAGTGCCATGACGTAGCGCTCCCTGGTTAGCTGAAGGGACCCTCTTTGACAGCAGTCATGGGGGGTCCCGCCAGTCGGGGAAAGGGGATCCATGTGTAAACATGGATCCCCTTTCAGTGCGTGGTTCGGGTAATCCGTTTTTTTATTTTACCAAGTCCCTGGATTACAAATTTAAAGAAGAGGACCGATCTACACAGGATTTGTGAGTATAGTTTTTATTTACAGGTACCCCGTGGATTCTACTGGAGAAGAGGACCGACTGCTTTGTGTCAACATAGGTAAGTATGTATGAATGTAAGTGTGCATGTATGTTTAATAAAATTTTACTATCACGGTGTGTGTGTTTTGTTTTTATTTGGATATTTTTTTTGTAGTAGAACTACAGGTACCAGCGGGCCCGTTTTCCCCTCGCATGCTGGTACTTGTGGATCTCCAAGTACCAGCTTGCGGGGAGGCTTGCTGGGACTTGTAGTTCTGCTACAAAAACCAATATTCTTATTTTATACACAAAAGGCTATTAGCCTCCCATCCGCCGCCCTTGGATGGGGGGGGGGGGGGGACGACACAGGCTCGGGCTTCACCCCTGGCCCTTGGGTGGCTGGAGGGGGGGACCTCTTGATTTAAGGGGTCCCCACTCCTCCAGGGTATCCCAACCAGGGGTGACTAGTTGGTGATTTAATGCCAGGGCCACAGGGACCAATATAAAAGTGTCCCCCGGCTGTGGCATTATCTCTCTGACTAGTGGAGCCCGGTGCTGGTTTTAAAAATACGGGGGACCTCTATGTTTTTTGTCCCCCGTATTTTTTGCACCAGGACCAGGCGAAGGGCCCGGTGCTGGTCGTTAAAATATGGGGGAACCCCTGTCAATTTCCCCCCCGTATTTTTACAACCAGGACCGGCTCAAAGAGCCCGAGGCTGGTTATGCTTAGGAGGGGGGACCCCAAGCAATTTTTTGGTGGGATTTTTAACACTTTCCACATTTCTTTTAATGTACACAATGAAGCCCTGCACAGATCACACTGATCCGGCCGGGATTCATTGTGTTAAGTCCGGCAGTGTTTTACTAATCACTCCCGTAAAACACTGCCTGACATTACGAATGACATAGACATCGGAAAACACGACAATGCAGAATACGACAGCATAGTAAATGAGGCGTGAAAAAAACAAAAAGTTGCAAATTATCACTCCCGATGTCATTCGTTTTTAATCTTCAACCAAATTACGAAAATTACGAATTTTAGTAAATATACCCCACGGTCTCTCCAGGATGGAAGCGGGCTGGTCGAATAAAGTTTCTTCGCATGAAGTGTTGACAACTTGATAATGAAGGAAAGGAGAATGACACTGGTTCTGGAAGTTCAGAGGAGAATCCCTGGAGAACCGTGGTATACCGTGATCTTGAGCAGATTCACCCTTAGCGGACTGGAGCGGCGACAGAGGCAACTGTAGCGAGGCGGTGTCAGCTGTTGGACTTACACGGTGCTGGTACAGAGCAGGGAGTGTTCGGACTTGGACAGGTGGATACGCTGAGAAACAGAGCCGCTATTAATAACTAGAGATGAGCGGGTTCGGTTCCTCTGAATCCGAACCCGCCCGAACTTCATGTTTTTTTACACGGGTCCGAGCGACTCGGATCTTCCCGCCTTGCTCGGTTAACCCGAGCGCGCCCGAACGTCATCATCACGCTGTCGGATTCTCGCGAGGCTCGGATTCTATCGCGAGACTCGGATTCTATATAAGGAGCCGCGCGTCGCCGCCATTTTCACACGTGCATTGAGATTGATAGGGAGAGGACGTGGCTGGCGTCCTCTCCGTTTAGAAAATAGATAGGAGAGTGAGAGTGAGACACTTCATTTACTTACTGGAGCTTAGGAGGAGTTATACTAGTGACTGATGACCAGTGACCTGACCACCAGTGCAGTTTTATAATTTATTATTATTTAATAATCCGTTCTGTTCTTGTTCTCTGCCTGAAAAAAACGATACACAGTGACTCAGTCACATACCATATCTGTGCTCAGCCCAGTGTGCTGCATCATCTATGTATAATATCTGACTGTGCTCACACAGCTTAATTGTGGGGGAGACTGGGGAGCAGTTATAGGTTATAGCAGGAGCCAGGAGTACATATTAAACAGTGCACACTTTTGCTGCCAGAGTGCCACTGCCAGTGTGACTGACCACTGACCAGTGACCTGACCACACTGACCACCAGTATAGCATATTGTGATTGTCTGCCTGAAAAAGTTAAACACTCGTCGTGTGACTTGTGTGGTGTTTTTTTATTCTATAAAAAACTCATTCTGCTGACAGACAGTGTCCAGCAGGTCCGTCATTATATAATATATACCTGTCCGGCTGCAGTAGTGATATATATATATATTTTTTATATCATTATTTATCATCCAGTCTATACTAGCAGCAGACACAGTACGGTAGTTCACGGCTGTAGCTACCTCTGTGTCGGCACTCGGCAGTCCATCCATAATTGTATACCACCTACCCGTGGTTTTTTTTTTCTTTCTTCTTTATACATACATACTACATCTCATTATCATCCAGTCTATATTAGCAGCAGACACAGTACAGTACGGTAGTCCACAGCTGTAGCTACCTCTGTGTCGGCACTCGGTAGTCCATCCATAATTGTATACCACCTACCCGTGGTTTTTTTTTTCTTTCTTCTTTATACATACATACTACATCTCATTATCATCCAGTCTATATTAGCAGCAGACACAGTACAGTAC